>NW_010175374.1:0-38320 GCF_000695765.1 Mesitornis unicolor
AGATGGTGAAATGTCTTGAGGGCAAGACTTACAAAGAGTGGCTGAGGTCATTTGGTTTGTTCAGCTTGGAGAAGAGAACGCTGCGGGTGGCCTCATTGCAGCCTAGAGCTTCCTCAACAGGGACAGCAGAGGAGGAGGTGCTGGTCTTATCTCTGGTGACCAGTGACAGGACACAAGGAAATGGAATGAAGCTACATCAGGGGAAGTTCATATTGGACATTAGGGAAAGGTTCTTCACTGAGAGGGTGGTCAGACACAGGAAGAGGGTCCCCAGGGAAGTGGTCACAGCACCAAGCCTCTCAGAGTTCAAGGTGTGTCTGGATGATTCTTTTAGTCACATGGTTTAGTTTTAGGAAGCCCTGCAAGGATCAGGGAGTTGGAACCAATGATCCTTATGAATCCCTTCCAACTCAAGTTATTCTATAATTCTGTGATTCTAAAGGGGAGAAAAAGCTGCAGTATGGGGTGACTGAAAGTGGCAAATGATGTTTTCTATTAATGAAAGCTGAAGAATGGGATAAAATCAATGATAGTTTTGAAAATAAACCCAAATATCTTGTTTTGGAGAAGGAGAGTACTGTGAGTTTCAGACTACAAAGATTTGTATTAGTCAATGTCAGAAAAAAAAAAAGTTGTAATAATCTACAGGAAAGGTCTTAGAGGAAAAATTTCAACTTTTTGATAGTATCAGAGAACGAAATGTTCCTTTGTTTGTTTTAAGACTTATTAACAAAAAAATAAAACCACACAGACAATCTGAGAATAATATAGAGCTCATCCTTCAGCCTCCAACAGTAGAATTCCTAAAGACCAGCTTCAAGATCCTGAACATATGTCCTGCTATTGCTGGGATTGAATTGTAGAATTCCCTTTTAGTGTTTCAGCAGAGATGGATTTTTGAGAAAACTGCAGTGTTTCCTTTAATGAACATAAGTTGATGTCATAGCTTTAGCTGGGATAGAGGTTTATTTTGCATTTATGCTGGGATTGATGTGATAACGTGTCAATATTTATGTTTTTCAAGGTTTTTCCTACATCTGTGGTTCATAGTTTCTTTTGATTTTTTTTTTATTATTTTTTTTCCTCTCTGCACAAGAAAAGGCAATGAGAAAGCATCCGGGATTCTCTGGGACAGGTGACACAGGACAGATGATACAGGTATGATCCAAGCTGACTAATAAATATATATTCTATCCCATAAATGTCACTCATTCTAAATTGGGGAGTTTGCAGCAGATGAGTCCTTCCTCCTCCTTCTTCACTTTTCATCTTTTTGGTACCTTTCAATCTCTTCCCTTCTCCTTCATGATGGCAGCCTGTCTCAATTGCTGAGGTTTACCTCTTCCTTATTGCATTTTCGTTGGCTTATGGCCAGTGACTGCTGTTTGTGAGTTGAGTATAACTTTTATTGCTATATTATAATTGTTCCTAGTCTTGTTGCAGTTCATTAGTATTATTATTTCAGTTTGGTTTATTTTAATTAGTAAGTAGTCTTTATCTCAACTGATGAGTTCTTTTACCCTCCTGATTCTCTTCCCCATACTACTGGGGAGTGAGCAAGTGTACTTCTTGGTGTTTAGCTGCTTGCTGGGTTAAATCACAACTCTGTATTTTTTTGATCTGGCAAAGTAACTCAGTTTCATTCAAATCACTTGCAAATGTACCTCACAAAAGCATTTTTTTCCTCTTTTTTTCCCCCCTTACTATACTACAGCATCCAGCACCCAAGAAAATTTTTGCAGAAAAAATATGTAGAAAAAGATGATGAAGAGTTAAAAGGTCATTCTGTCTTATCAATTTATTCTCCATTTATTTGTGACTCATGCATGAGTAATAACTTTTGATAAACAGAAGAATGAGTGATAATATTTTCCTATGTAGCAGTTACCTGAGCATTAGCAGGATCCCTTCTTAACCCCACCAGATGCATATCTGCAAACTGGAAGGATATGCTTGTCCGGCTCTTTGATTCAAAGTAATTAGCACCAGACTTCCTGAATGAGAACATGTCCTGTGGAAACAGAGGGTGGGTCCACAACATTACTTAAGATGTTTGACCTTTTTCATTCTGAAAGTTTATTTTGCAGAAACTTCCTGAGAGGATTTCTATGCTTTTTCTTCTTTAGAGTGGCTCTTGAAATGAGAAACCAATGTTCTCCAGCAAAAGGTGAGCATAACATGTTCTAGTAAAATGACAGTATCTTACTCTCCATATTTTCCCTCAATCAAGAAAAGGGTTTTTTTCTCTAGATACCATTTTAGAACTTGAATTTCATAACACAACTGACCAGTGTTTTTCACAAACAAAATATGAAGGCATAATAGACTAAAATATTTGCATTAATTAAAAGTACAAAACATATTAGACCTATTTTCACTGAAAATTGTGGGTTTCTTCTGCTGAGTGTCAAATTATTATCATATTTCTTTTACAGTGCATGGATCAGTTTCAAAAAGTTACTGGACAGAATTATCAGAAAAATATGTATGCTCTAAAAAAAATAGCTAAACAGACCAAGCAACATAGTTTACTTGTGTATTGTTAGGAGGGAGTTTTAGGAGGATACATGTTCCTCTGCAAATTTCTACTGACTGTGTGTGATGCAGTACTTGCAGCTTCTGTGATGCAAGTCAATTTGTGTTCAGTATCCTCAAACAATACACAGGGAAAATTAGGTGTTCTAGACTAGTATCTATAAAACCAGTATGCTCAGCAAGGAGAAGCCTTCAGAGAACCTGAAGCTAAAGGGTGTACTGCAAATCTTTCCCTTTCTCCAGAATTAATAGAAGGCAAAGGATTAATGATGGAAAAGGTCATATCTGCCTCTCCAATCAGGAGGGAGAGAGTTACATTTTCAAATCAGAAGGAACTCAGCATTTGGACATCAAACCAGGCTAAATCGAATTGCTAAACCCACACTGGAAAGTCAGCTCTCCAAGTTTATACTTGCACAATATAGCACTTGCATTCAAAAGTTTTCTTGTTGCTCAGCAAATGCAAACGCAGCTTGAACTGCCTTGAGCTAGCCAAGAGCCATGCGGCCTTGTGAAAAAGGCAGAGAGCTTGGGTGAAAAACTCTACCTTGCAGCAGAGCTCATCAGGTTTGGTGGTACAGTTGGTTACACAGACTCTTGGCTTTGCTTCCTTCGAAACAGGAGCAAGGTGATCTTGAGTCTCTTGAAGCGGCTGTTGTAAATATACCCTACAGAATAAAAGCAAACAATTAGTTCCTTCAGGAGCCCTCAAAATCATGATGTTCAGTACAGAGTTCCTTGAGGTAGGGTTTTGGTGCTCTAGTATTTTTCTAGCACCTGAGGGAGATTTCTAGGACAACAGGCTTAGGCATGTACACAAATCAAGTTTTAGAATATTGAGTTCTTTTCTAGAAGTGAGCCTAGAAGTAGTCTATTTACTGTAATGAAGTACATACTGATTAAAGTAATAGGTGGCCACTTCTAGAGATATTAGCTACCATGCAAACTGAAAGAAGAAGGAAATATGAAAAAAAGCTAATTAAACAGCTAATTACAGACCACATAATCTGATATATATTCATAGAGGAGGAAGGAAGAATAAATTAAATTTGAACTAGCTATCGTAATCTGATATATATTCATAGAGGAGGAAGAATAAATTAAATTTGAACTAGCTATCTTGATCTGATGTTTCCTGATTTCTCATAATAAAAGAGAACAAGCGGGATTTTAGCAGACATTGTAGGAATAGGATGAGAACTTGCAGCTGAAAAGCTACACTGTGCAAGGGAAGACACTTGAATAAAAGAAAAGTACAACACAGAAGGAATAAGTAACAGACAAGTTTAAAGCAGAAAAATGTTAAAAGAGAGGAAAGTGCCAACAGTTGATTAAAGAAGAAAACTGTATCATCTTACTGTTTTCCAGCTGTATCCTGAGCTGCAGCAAAAGAAGCATGGCCAGCAGGTCAAGAGTGGTGATTGTCCCCCTCTACTCCACTCTCTTAAGACTTCACCTCGAGTACTGTGTTCAGCTCTCGGGCCCCCAACATAAGAACATGGACCTTCAGTCCAGAGGAGGGCCACAAAGATGATCAGGGGGCTGGAGCAGCTCCCTTGTGAGGCCAGACTGAGAGTTGGGGTTGTTCAGCCTGGAGAAGGCTTTATATAGCAGCCTTCTAGTACCTGAAGGGAACCTACAAGGAAGTTGGAGAGGGACTTTTTACATGGGTGTGTGGTGATAGGATGAGAGGTAATGGCTTTAAACTGAAAGAGGGGTAGATTTAGATTAGATTTTAGGACGGAATTCTTTGCTGAGAGTAGTGAGATACTGGAAAAAGCTGCCCAGGGAAGCTGTGGATGACCCCTTTCTGGAAGTGTTCAACGGCAGGCTGGACAGGGCTTTGAACAAGCCAGTCTAGTGGAAGGTGTCTCTGCCCATGGCAGGGAGGTTGCAACTAGGTGATACTTAAGTTCCCTTCCAATCTAAACCTTTCATAGATTTTATAAATCTATGATACCTAATTAAAGAAACCATAAGCTATATACGTAAACTTACACTATATTTGGGCTTATATATTTTATTATTTCAATATCTACCTGAAGAAAATAATAACGGTGACAGCAGTCCATGAAAAATGTTTTAAGAGAATTGTTATGACATCAAAGGGTAAGTCTGTACTTTTAAACACATGTATATAATACAAACTGACTCAAATTTCACAGAATCACAGAATCATTAAGGTTGAAAGAGACCTCTAAGATCATAAAGTCCAACCGTTAACCTAACACAACCATGCCCACTAAACCATCTCCTGAAGTGCCACATCCACGTGCTTCTTGAGCACCTCCAGGGATGGTGACTCCACCACCTCCCTGGGCAGCCTGTTCTGGTGTTTGACCACTCTTTCAGTAAAGAAATATTTCCTAATATGCAATCTAAACCTTCCCTGGTGCAACTTGAGGCCATTTCCTCTTGTCCTGTCACTAGTTACATGGAAGAAGAGACTAACACCCATCTCTCTACAAACTTCTTTCCGGTAGCTGCAGAAAGCAATAAGGTGTCCCCTCAGTCTCCTTTTCTCCAAACTAAAGAAACCGAGTTCCCTCAGCTGCTCTTCATAAGGCTTGTTCTCCAGACCCTCCACCAGCTTCACTGATGACTCAAATTTAGATGTCCAAAGAATTACACAGGTTCCCTCTCCTGATGTACTTCCATAGACATTACATTGAAAACTCACTAATCAGCAATGTTCCTCAGTATATTTTATCTATAAAAGGAAAAGATACAGATTAGCACACTAATAATCTCTCTTTTGTAAAACAATAATGTTATCATATTCTGAACCATTCAGGCATCACAAAGATTTCGCATGAGCATCCTGTCAAATCAGACAAAGGATTTTATCGTTAGAGTTGATTTCTACTGCTTACCATTTCTGGGGTAAAGGTATATAAGGAAGACCCAGATCTGCAGGGTGCTTCTGTACCAATAAATTCTCCTGATCAAGGAGAGGTAACGATGGTTAAACTTTTGGGTAATTTAGACAATCAATAATTCAGGTATTGTTCTGTTCAATATCCATTTGACTTGCCTGCAATACATCAAGACAGTCAAATTAATGTATAAGTACATCCAGTACTACTTTGAATATGAGGATAGTGTACTAGTAGAGAACCTTTTACAGAATGCCATAAGAGATCTGAATCTACTAGTAGAAGATAAATATCTTAACAGAATTAAACTATGGAAGCCTCTGATCTTTTTTATTTCACTTCTGATCTTGGTCCAGAAACTTGTTATAAATGTGTGAAGCAGTTCATTTCTCCTGGAATATCTTTGAAATATCGTGCCATCATCTATTCAATATACTTTTGAAAAGTGATTTACTCAAAGAACTTAATATATTTAATGATGATAATTTAATAATTTCGTAATCATAAAAAATTCTTTCATATATGCTTCCAAAGGTTTTTGCATTCTTTCAGACATGTAGCTGTAATTTTTGGATACTGAGTATATTTCTGGCTGTAGTTAAAGAACTGTTTTGGAAACAGCTTCAGTACTGAGGTGGGTTTTTTTAGTGTTGATACAATAAAACCCAATACTAAGGATATACAGTTCTGTTGGTTTGGAATTTCTAATAAACAATTTTGCTGCATACAGTTGCAGTGTGACATGGGATATAAAGAAATAGAAAGAAGTCATAACAGAAAGGAATTATAATTCCTATGATAAATTTTCATATTATTACAAGTTCATAAATGAAACAAAAAGGAAGATAAAATGCTTAGAAAAATGTGCAAGCTTATCTGTATGGTGAAAAACCTAGCAGTTAACAAAACATTTTCAAAGCATAATGATGTAGCCTTCTTAAGTATTTGAAGATTTTCAAACTGTTTCTGGGATGTTGCTAAAAGTGTACCCTTAGAAGTGCAAAGTCACACCAAAATGAAATGCTGTAGGGTGTTAGTTGTTTCATATAAAATATTAAACTGTGACATGTAAGTTCTTTAGTGTAATTGGACTGATACCTGTTAGATGTATGCTTTTTTTTTCTATTCAGTAAATACTTCTCAATGAAATCACTTACAAAAGGCTATCCAAATTATTATTAGACAAAACATAGTATAAGGCTGTTTGGTTTAGTTTTTTCAAGGCAGAAATGTCAATTAGATCAATAGTGAAGAAAATTAATCTCCTTCTCAGAAAGTCATGCTGCTATTTCAATGAAAAAGAAGGCTCAAATTTTTTTTTCTAGTTATATGTTGCAAAACTCACAAAATATTTAAGAAACACTTATTTAAACTGGTCTGGCTAGCTGACATGAAATTAGGCACAAAGATTATATACATGCCCCTCTGCAGTTTCAGGATAGTTTGCAAACACAATTATCTGTATCTTTTAATATTCCAGTGATACAGAACTTGATATCTGGAAACATACATAGAAATGGCTTAAATAGGACTTAACAGCAAGTCAGTTTTACAGCCTGGGTAGAACTCAGGAGATCATGGCTGCTGGTTAGGGGCTCAAACTATTACAAACTATAACCTCTCTCTAAATCACAGAGAGATTGCTATCAAGCAAAAGGCGATTTCACAAGTTAAAACAGATTTAGGAAATTTCATCCTTGTGTCACCTGTTCTGACAAGTTTCTTATACTTTCATATCTACCAGCTGCTAAAATGAGTGTTGAAATTCCTGGGGGCTAGTAAATCTCTCCTGCAAAGAGAAAGAATGGTTAGAAACTATATCTGATTTTTTTTAATGTGTTTTCAAATAAGATGGAGGACATACTGAATGGACAACCTCATTCAGTTCTGTTTGAAAAAAAGAAAATTAAAGCATTGCATCACTCCTGGAGCTTTCTGGGATACGGCTTCAGTAATGTGTCAGAGAAATTAAAGTTGTCCAGCAAAATGCCCAGGTTTGGTGTTTTTGGATTTTTTTTTGTTTTTCTTTTTTCTTCTCCAGAAAATGCATAGCAATAACACTCAGGGTAGCAGCCACTTAGATTGGGACCTATTTGTGAAGAACTACCACAAACATACAGAGACAAACGAGCTTTGACAGTGCTTTCTCAAAAGGATATTCATCAGGCTGCTCTGTTTCAGTCCTGCCACACTAAAGTTTAAAGTCCCTTCTACAGCGCTAGATCTGATGATTCCTGATGATTTCTATCTACTACCACAGGATATTATGAAACAGTCTTCATCATTACTCTTCACAGAGCAAAGACCACACAGCTTCACAGCACTGCAATCATTAGACTAGGACTGACTAACCACAGAAAAAAAAAAGAAAGAAAGAAAAGAAAAGTAAACCCAACAGGGATATTTCATGTCTTCAGGGCAAATGTTAGCTATAGCAAGTAGCCTTACAGGCTCTTTAAGGATACTACATCTATACACCTTCTACATTTGGGTAAGTATACAAGTCCAGATGAAACACCTACATGCTTTCCCTTGTCTCAGTTTCCTCAGCAGTTTGAAACACTTCTTTGATCTCAGATTAGAGACCCCTAGGGTGTTTTTGATCTCTGCCCCTGTAGCTTGTGATTCCTAATCTGATCCTGTCTCACTTGTGTATCCAGTTTTCTGCTTCTGGTACTTTCTCTTCTTTCTCTTAAACATACCTTGGTCAGTGAAAGACTGCTTCAGACTGTCTTAATCAAATTCCAAAACTGATAGCTATTTCTTAGTTTTCTTGCTCTGTAGCTCTTAAAAGCTGGCAACTATCTCCAGAAGTGAAGAGGATTATGCAGGCAAGGGCCGTCTTCTGAAGACAGTAGCTCACTGTCCAAGAGTGAAGAGGAAAAGAGGTCACAAAGAGACCCCATGCAAAACAACTGCAATTTGCATCCAACTTGGGAGACTTCTGCATCTTATTCAATGTAGAGAGTATTTACTTAGACAGTCATAGGCAGACATTTGAATACTGAAATACCCATCTTAGACTTGGGTGATTTGGAAGAGTTCAGTTTCTTGATGAAGAGCTGCAAATTTCTAGGAAGAGAAAAACATGTTTCACGGGGTTTTTTAGACAAAAGTAGATTTCTACCAAAATGCACATTCAATAAAATGCCCTGATAATGGAATAATTAGTTACATACACATTGTTTGACAGAATTGTAAACATAATTTTTAATATATAGACAAGCATATAATATTAAGGAACTAGGTAATTGTTGGTGTGAAGTAGGGCAACATAACGTTTTGAGAAAGCTTATGGAGCAATTAAAAGGAAACTGTGAAAACCTGACTAACAAAGAGTCAAAGTAATACCACTTGCAGAGTAGTGGGGGTAGGAAACTTGATAAGATATAAGATTTATTGTTTAATAGTTGGGATCAAAGTTTGAAAGTGTATTCAAATTAAGAATGGTAAGCTTATTCCTGATGCTGGAAAATATGATGACTTGATAATGTCACTCATGGAAGAATTTAAAAGGTGAAAATAGTAATTTTTGAAAATAACATTGATAGTATTATGAACAAATTTATATAAGGCTAAGAGGCAACTTCAGTTATAACTGCCTAAGGATCAGAATAAGAGTCAGGCAATTAGAAAGGTAAATTTACATACTGGAAATAAATAACTGAAAAAGTTGCTAGGTTTTCTATAAAGTTTGTATACCTAGTTCTGTAGTAAAGAAAAAATAACTAAAGATACATGTGAATCCAAGAACAGTAGTATTGCCAACAACTACAGAGAAAAATAAGTGACAAAGGGCTTAGAAAGAAACATAAACACCTAGCTTTGTCTATCTTATTTTAAAATTGATCATATAGACATTAAACAAGAGAATAAATCAACATTATCACCAATAGAAGCAACCACAGAACAATAAAGAGGAATTCAAGGGTGTGTTCATAAAAGAAAAATGAAGAGGGGAAATCTGGCAAATCAAAAATACTGAAAAGTTTCCTTTCTGTTTGGTCTGGTTTTTTTTTTTTTAATCCAAAATAAATTGCTCTTAAAACAATCCCCGTCCCCAAATCCTTAAAACACTTTAGTAACGCTTTTAGTGATTCTTTCTTAGATGAGGTCAGTTTGAAATGAAAATCACTATTAGCACAGATATTTAAGTTGTCCACCTGTAGATTTCCTATCATATTTTTGTTTTCCCTTGCTATGCATTAGACTTAGGTGCCACCCAGTCTTCTTTATCAGGTCAAAATGGGTACAATACATCATTTCTTTAGTGAACTAGAACTAGTTAACATGTAAACTAGTATAATTGCCAAAATAATCAAGAAAATGTTTCATCAAGTTCTTGATACTGAAGTAAAAAAACCTGCCTTCCAATATACCTTTGGCATGCCACACTATATTTATAAAAGACTTTTTTGTTTAAAGTTATGTGAGAATTTTATCCTTTCCAGTTGTCAACGTAAACACATTTCAAAAAGCCAATTAAAGATATTGCCTAGATAGGTGCAATACCTTCTTTATTAAATTTTCAAAAGGCATTTACCACCTCTTAAGAGGTTTTTGTTTGTAGTCACTTCACAGATGTGTAAACTCACATTTGTACCAACTGATGGCTGTGGTTGTTAGCAGCAGGCACTCCATAATAGCGCTGAGTATGGGACACCTGTTGGAGTAGATGGGATAAGAATTATTACTGGCACAGCAGAAAATAATATAAAGGCATAAGTCTGAAAAATGCTTTCCAAAGCAGTTTGGAAAAATGCATTGGCAGACATGGATCTAATGATCTCTAAGATAAATAAGATCACAGAAGAGGCATTGCTGGATGGGAATGTAATGATGATGCTTCTAGTATGCGTGGGAATGCAAACACAGGACTATTGGCTAAGAGAAACATTTTAATGTCCTTTGATCAAAATGAAAAAGAAAAACAGTTAAATAAATTCTGAATTTAGAATACTAATAAAGCTGAAGTGTAACAAAGATGTGGAGTGAGAATTCCCTGTGTTATAAAATGGATTACCTTGTTATCCATAAACGCAGGCAACTGTTCATTACTTTGCCAGTCTGCACACTTAATTTGGTTGCAATAGTCTGAGATTTTGCATTTATACCCTGCAGAGATAATTTTCTCCACAGGACGCCCTAAAAGTTTTGGCAGTTCTTAGTGCTTTTCCTGCCCCTCCAGGAAATTAATTAGCTGATGAGGGCTGATAAAAAGAACTATTTGTTGTTTCCTTGAAGAAAGGACTAAAAGGTAGTTGTTTTCCTGGATGGGACAGGAAGATGAACCATCCTATGGTGTCAGTGGCTTTCCCACAGCCATCTCATTAGACCTCAGTGGCTCAATCTTTTTGGAAAAGTTTTCAGCTCCCTTTCTGACTTCACATCCAGGCTAAAACTAGCACGCCTTCTTTTAAGTGACAAAATGTCCCCAGATGCAACACTCATTTCATTTCAAGCCCTTCGTCGAGTCTCTCCAATCCAGCCATTTAGTCTCTACTGGTAAGAAAACAAAATGGGTTGGTTTAGTGACTCATCTTAATCATGGGAGACAGATTTGGCAGTTGAAATTCACAAGTGGGGCTCTTAAGCAAGACACCTTATCTATTCAGCCAATTAGTAATCCCCTGGACAGTTATCTAAAGGTCAGTTGATTTCCCATTGCTGTATTAGAAAAAATACAGTTGGCAGCAGTGCCAACAGTAAGCATTAGACTATTTGCATATGAACTTCTTGAAAACTGACATAATAAAAAAAACTTGTGTACTTTTAGATATTTAAACAATTAACATGAAAAGGGTTAGGTTTTAACACAGAATTGTTAATTAAATGCGAAAAAGTAAGTTAAAAAATAAAGAAAAATTAGATGATATTCATTTTGGAAAGTGAAGTTTTAGACTATATTAATAGAAATAATTTTCAACAATAATACTTTTGAAATAGTCCATAAGAGCTTAACAAAGACTTTTTTTTTCTTCTTGAGAAAAGCTAGGCTTGGATGACCTTGACTAACCAGATGTTCCCTTTTAGATCACAGAAAAATATTATCAGTTGCTTTTAACAAGCCTACCTGCTGATTTGAAACAACTGCTAAAATCACAATTTACTTTTATTCCTTACCTATAAATAGCAATTCAAATGCCAACAAAATACTTTATCAAACATCAAATTGTTTAAAAAGTAACAGATAGATATTTCTTTCACAGTATACAGTTAGACAGATTATTAAAGCAAAACATCAATATAACATGGATTTCCAAATCTTTTCAGTGGAGCCTTGACAAAACCTGTGGCCTAGGAGAGATATTCGTTATATTACTACCTCCTTGAACTATCAAACTAGTGAACTTTTTCCCCTACCTCTTTACAAACTACGTCAATTAAAGAAGAATCCCATGATTGCAACATCTGTAGAATATCTCCAGGATTTTTGTTTGTTTGTTTGAAAGGCCATTATTAAATGAAAAAATAACCTGAAGCAAGGTCACAGAAATAAGCTCCTCCAACTTACATCTCCGCTGTACTTCTTAACACTATTGAAGTTCCATTGACATCAGGGAATAGCAGTATTATTGTATTATGTTGAAAAAAAGTGCGATCAGTGTGGTATTTTAAAATCAGTTTAGAAAATTATGTTTTCTAAATAATGTTATCTAATTAAATGTTTAAAAATCCTAAGCTATAAGACTTCTGTGCAAGTCTATAAAACATTATCTATATACAGCATTATCTGTATATATCTATTATCTATGTAACATTAGAGGTTATTATTTTAGAGATAAAAATTCTAGAGCAGACAAGACCGGAAAGAATATCGCCTGGACACTAATTAATGAAAAACACTGACTTGAATTATATAAGCAACTTCAATGAAGGCCTTAATGCTACCTAAAAGCACTATAATGAGCAAAATACCAACCATCCATTTAAAATAAAGATTCACTTAACATCTTGAATCTGTAGTGTGTAAGTCCGTTAAAAGGGAAAAAAGCCTAAAGGAAATTGCTTAGGAGTAACAGAAGGATGTAAGATAGTCTAGCTTGAAAAATCACAAATCAATAGGAGTTAATTAAGCAAAGAGAGGAAGTATAAAAATTGAGAACTCCAGGTACCCAAAAAAGGATGTATTTTTCAAAAACAAACAAAAAAAATAAGGAAATTTACACAACTCTGATTTCAAGGTGTATAGCTGATTATCAGTTCCACCACTGCAAGACAGCAGCATAAATTTTAAATTCATTAATAGAAACGAAGATGCCTCTGTTTATCAGAAGCACCATAGGAGCAATAGGAGACTGAAAAGCAAATCCTGCTCCCACACCTATTTTTAAATTGATTTTATGAGGTTTACATGTGAATAAGAATAAAGTTGCTTTCTTTTTCTTTTCTGATTTACAAAAAAATTGTGGTCTTAATTTAGGCTAGCTGATACAGACTTATGAGAACTTACTAACTGTTCTGTCATTTTATCAAAAATATTTTTCATACTACACAACTTCTTAAAATTCATGTAAGTGTAGTAGCCCTCATATTGCTTTTGAACGAATGCATTTGAAAACATTTCTGAAATTAGAAAATGAAAGACATGAGCAGACAAACAAGTTATTCTGAGGTACACCAATGTTTGAATCTTTGCCACATCACTTTTGCTTCAGGAACTACCTGTATGCAATGTTCTTACCCTGAGGCACATGCTGGTTAAATGCTAAGAAGGTTATTCCTCTCTCTGCGAAGGATATGCTCTCTCATGTTTCCACAGAGTGAGAATATGCAGACAGCTTCTGTGGAAAGGTCTTGCTGTAAATTATTACACAGCTTCACTTGAAAAGGAAAGAAAAAAAAAGAGCCCACCCATATTCTTAGAATGAAAGTATCATCAAATTCATTTTTCACAGCAGAAAAGAAAGATAATGTAGAAAAACATAACTGCAGATGAATTAATGTCTGTCTTCTAAGAGAATGATACCTTGACTGTTGTGTCTTATGGAAATGATTAAGACACAAAGAAAACTGCAGAGGTCAGCAATAAATACTTGAGCTCATTATACATTTCCTGCAGAAATATTTACTGTAGGTACAAAATTAAACTAAATGATACAATCATATTAGATCAATGAGTCTACAGACTGCAGAACTAGTCACTCCATTACAGGTATCATAACTGGCATTTATCCAGAGTATAATCAATAAAGACATTCAGTTTTGGCAATAAAAACATTAAGAACTGGAAGGATTATAAATAGTTCATTACACTATATTTTACAAACATGAGTCTTATTCTTAGAAAATATATCACTTCAAGTTTCAGTCATAGGCATAGCATGATCTGATCTCTTTCATGTGAGGGAAGTCTTATCAAGTCATTGCTTGTTCTCATTTGTAATAATGTGAACAGACTGAGCTCCTCAGTATAGGGCAGTTTTCTGATATTAGAATATTTTTTGTGTTTTGCTGCTATACCTTCCTGTAATTTTTACACTATTTTAAATTTTTTTTAAGTGTATAACAAGACCAAATATGGTACTTCATTATGGGGCACAACTATGTTGTAAACATAATTTCTTCGGCAGTTCATTACTGCTTTATTTATATAGTCTCTACATATAGATATAGATCATGCTGGCAACTCATTCCAGAATGTCTGTCTAGCCTTTTTTGCATACAGCAAAAGAGAATTTGGAGGAGACTTGAGAAGATGAAGAACTAGTTGGATATTCAGAAATTTCAGAGAAGCAGTCCATGTGTATGTGACTGGCCAAGAAAAATGCAAGTACTTCTTAAAAAATTGTAACTAGCAGAACCGACCAGAGTGAAGAATCAGCTTTTCAGGACTAAATGAGTAATGATGGACAAAGGGAAGGTAGCCCATGGAAGGCTTTGACTAGCATTTGGGCCTTCTTCTACATCACATTGATAACCATCTGTCAATACAATATAGGAGAAGAAAGTTATAAAACGTATGGAAAGGAAATATAAATATGATCAAAGCAGCTAGGAAAATATTCTTTACAACTGCCTAGCACAAAGGAAGGGTTCCACAAAGGCTAAGATGGGAGAAGATGGGAGGATAGAAAGACATTTGGGGGGAATACCCAAGTAACATCAATGAGCTGTGTGAAAGTTAGTTGTTGGCTTTTGTCCAGTTTTCCATTCCACAGCTGAAAAGTGTCAGAACCTCAACCTTCTTTAAGCCATACTTTCATGTTTTCAAAAGAAAAGGTCATCTGGGTAGATGTCGAGCAGGCTCTATGACTCTCTGATAAGGTTTAAGGATTAGACAAAAGTGTGGAACATTAAAAACAAGTTCAAGCTACTTGTATCATCATACATGGTAACTTCTCTACAAAGTTATTAAGCCACAAGGTTATTATGCTTTAATCTACATCGTTTTTAAGCTTTCCAACACACTTAATATTCAGTCAAAGGTGAAAAAGAAGTTTCATCCTGAATAATAAAAATAAAATTAGATATCCTGCAAAGTAATTATTACCTTCCCATTTGGCCTCCCACCTCACAGAGAGCATGTTATTGCCCAGAAGGTGGATTCGTGCGTTCAACTCATTATTTTTATTAGGAAGACTGATAGTAGACCCTTTATTGCTTAGATTGTTATGTATTCAAAAACTTACACTTTTGATTAAGTTGAAATAGGTAAGGCAACTATGTGAATTATGGTCTTCAAATAACAAAGATATTTTCTTTTTATTTTTCTGTAAAAATACTTTTGATCTGCTGCATTAAAATCACACTAAACACAGCAAGTTGAAACATACTGTAGACTTTATGTAGCTAAGTCTACAGTGAAATCTGTAGGTTTAATTTAACACATATACACCACAATAGAATTTTCAGTATTATACTTACTTGCTGTAAAACAATTTAATTACCTTTTTATATGTGTTAGTTATGTATGCACAGGTAGATTTTTTTAAAAGGTCACATTGACATCTAAAAGTCATTGCTTATCACTGTTCTACATTTACTTGTGTAGTGATTTCTGTAACCTATTTACTTTTGAAGCCTACATTTAATTATGATCCCTTTATGAATTCAGGCCAGTCTAGAGCCTCTGTAGGTATGGGATGATGTCAGATATAAACTTCGCAATGTACTTAGACTTCTATTTCAACTACACAGAAATATCATTTTCTGCAGGGATGATAGTCCGGCAGTCACTAATGTATTTCAGAATTGACTAGGTCATTTGTTCTCTCAATTTAAAAGCACAGGAATACAGGGCTAAGCATTTAGCGAGAGGAAACAATTAAGATGAATGGGAAATCTTATTTTATAAAAACATTAAAGGGATGCTTTCCAGATTCCTACGGCAGTTTCTTTCATTTCATTCTAAGTCAAAAACTTTAATAAATTATTTAACTATTAATCTTAACATTTTATTTTCTGTTTTGTTTTGTATTGCTTTGTTTTTATCTTGAAATACATGCATACAACTTTCCCAGTAAAAAAGGAGAGAGAGGGAAAGAAATCAATGAAAACATTTATCAGATATATTTAGATTTATTCCTGTGGGGGAAGAGTTCTAATCTATGGCATTTCAATAAAAAGATGAAGGGGTGCTGAACCAGTGCTTTTCTTTTAAACAAAAGAATATATTTCCTGTTTCCTTTTTAAAATCAAATTATCAGTAGACAGAAAATGTAATTCACTGAACATCTGCTGTTCTTCTCTTAGATCAAATTTTTTAAATAAAGAAAGTGATTCTGTATGAGGCAAAACAGGGGGAGCAGGTGCTGATCAGCAGAAGCGGCTTTTCAAGAAAAATATATTTCAGTATGGGAAACACTTCTTGCCTCATTCTCCTCTGTTTGTCATCTTTGATAGGAGAGCAGTTTATTTGCTGGTCTCAACTTTGTACTAAATTTGGGTTGAATTTAACTTTAAAGCATAGGCCAGGACTTTGCAATTCAGAAATCCTTGCTTAAGGACAATGACAGTGCTCTGTACTTAGTAGTCATTGTAACAAGAAAATCATTCAACACATTTTAAACCAAGTATATGGGAATTATACTTTATGTATACTCATCCACAAATATGAAAAAACTAATATTATAGGCCTGTTTGTGCTTTCTTTTTCAGCAGCTTAAGATGGAAATATTTACATTGTTGATCTTTAAATACCTAACCCTGATACCTAATTTCAGAGGCTAATTTCCTTGGGGTATCTGTCCAGCAAACCAAATAAAAAACCTGCTGCAGTTCCCACTTTGGGGTGGTTACCACAGTCCAAACATAATGTGGAAGATGAAGAGGATGGCATCCCAGGACAACATCAGTGCTCTGTGTGATATGAGAAAGCAGCCACATGTACTGGCTTTTCGAGGTCATTCTGTCTCCATGTCTCTCAGTGTTCATATTTGAAGTGTTCTGATTAAGTCTGTTCCCAGCAGAAGGAGAATCATCTACTTTCCATCGTGATAATATTCCTTGGCAGAGTAGTAGACAACACATTAGTTTAGTGCATTAATATTTATATTTGAAGGTCTTATTTAAAGAACATATTTGTGAACGCTGTTCAGGCTGGCATCGAGAAAGTATTTTTAAATTAAATCCAGTTCTTTCTTAGAATATAAACACTGCTCTTTCTACAATGTTCATAAGCTACATAAATACAAGACCTTTTTCACCTCTGACATTTCTTGGTTTAATACATTTTTCATCATTATAAAGCAAATGAAATATGGTTTACCATATGCTAGCTGCTAGCTGTAGACTGAGAAATGCCCTCATGTCCCACACAGACATATTTTTAAAAAATGATGTAAGGGAGAACCTTACAGGCTGTAGTCCTGAGGCTCACAGTGTTCATGACTGAACTTTCCAGCTCAAAGCTAGCTCTGTCCTTAATCAATACCATGAATGAGGCTCTGATCTTGCTTCACATCATCTTTGTCCAATTCATGAAACTTTATTCCGATTTTAATTATGGGCTTTTTCTCCACAAATAAGCAAGAATTAGTTAAAAATGAAAGCAGGGTTGCTGCAAGTCAGGATAAAGATAGTGTTGTATTAAACAAGGGAGATGAAGCTTTAGCTGTGCCTTTTCATAGCATGCTTCCATGAAACTTATGCTAGAAGTCTTCTACTTCTTCAGTTATTAAAGCTAAAGAAGTTGAAAAAATGGGTTTTCAAATAAAAATGCCTTTTCGTTTATGTGCTCCTTACTCCAGATACTACATACAGAGGCTAATGACTGTTGTTGTGTTTTAATAATTTCTTCTTGGGTAAGTGTTAGATATATGATAACAGTAATAGCCTAGCATCAAACATATATGCTAAATAAACACAGAGTTAATTTTCAAACACATAAAAATACTTGCAATGTTTTTTCCCTCATTAGCAGATATATCTTCTTCATTTTAGCTAATTATAGATGTCCAGAGGCTTATACAGGGTTATTGACTTGATCAAAGGTTTGGCAAGAACTTCCCCAACATTAGACACTTTTAAGATTCAGCTGGACAAGAATCATAGAATAGAATCATAGAATGTATTGGGTTGGAAGGGACCTTTAAAGATCATCTAGTCCAACTCCCCTGTAGTAAGCAGGGACAATGTTACTAGATCAGGTCTGACCTTGAATATCTCCAGGGATGGGGCCTCCACCACCTCTCTGGGCAACCTGTTCCAGTGATCTACCACCCTCATATAGAAGAACTTTTTCCTAATATCCAACCCTAATATCTACCCTTTTCTAGTTTAAAACTAATACCCCTCATCCTATTGCTACATGTCCTAGTGAACAGCTCTTCCCCAGCTTTCTTATAGGCACCTTTCAGGTATTGGAAAGTTGCTATAAGGTCCTCCCGGAGCCTTCTCTCTTTCCAGGCTGAACAACCCCAGCCCTCTCAGCCTGTCTTCATAGAAGTGCTCCAGCTCTTTGATCATCTTTGTGGCCCTCCTTTGGACATGTTCCAGCACTTCAATGTCCTTTCTGTGATGGAGACTCCAAAGGTGGATGCAGTACTCCAGGTGGGGTCTCACCAGAGCAGAGTAGAATGGCAGAATCACCTCCCTCCACCTGCTGGCCACACTTCTTTTGATGCAGCCCAGGATGCAGTTGGGCTTCTGGGCTGCAGATGCACATTGGTGGCTCATGTCCAGCTTCTTATCTACTAGTACCCCCAAGCCCTTTTCCTCAGGGCTGCTTTCCAGCACATCATCTGCTAGTCTGTATCAGTAACGAGGATTGTCCCAACCCAGGTGCAGGACTCTGCACTTGGCCTTGTTGAACCTTATAAGGTTCACCTGGGCCCACTTCTCCAG
Source organism: Mesitornis unicolor (assembly GCF_000695765.1). Taxonomy (NCBI): domain Eukaryota; kingdom Metazoa; phylum Chordata; class Aves; order Mesitornithiformes; family Mesitornithidae; genus Mesitornis; species Mesitornis unicolor. Next base: position 18,699 of record NW_010175374.1, read on the forward strand.
CTTGTCCAGGTCCCTCTGGATGGCATCCCTTCCCTCTGGCACATTAACCTAACCACCCAGCTTGGTATCTTCAGCTGAGTTGCTGGTCATCAAGGTGCTGGATCATCTTGTCTTGACCGTGTTTTTGCCAAGAAAGATTGAACCAGATGATCCTTGAGGTACCTTCTAAACTGGTATTCTACAATTCTATGATGATGAATGTGTTTAATCAGGGTGATGGTATTATATATTTTAAAGCTTTTTCTCATTTAATAATCCTGAACATGACAGCCAGCTTTGGTTATGCAAACAAAACTCAGAGCTTTGTTTCATAATATTTTCCTCTGGTTATTATTGATAGCAAATAGTAACTTTTCAAATAAATTTCCTACCCTTTATTTTGCTATTCATTTCAATAGTAAATGATTCTATTACCTTCTGACTTTTTCATGTTGCTGTCAAGGACTTGACCTTTCTGGAAGGAAGCAGTGTTCTAGTACTATTTGGTGCTGTGTAAAAAAAAACAACCAACAAACAACTAAAATAAAGACTAAAACTATGTTTTTTCTTGCATACATTGTATTTAGAATAGGATAACAGATGTCAAAGAAACAAGAGCTAGGAACCCTGATGTATCATCTAATTTAATCCACCGTCCCAAGACTGAATCAACTTGATCTCCTCCTTCATCTCCCTTCCCTCACCATGAAAAGTTTACCCATAGTCCTGGCCACTTTCCAGGGGTTTTCCAACTCTGTGGCAGTCTGTTATAGTATTCAGCACATGAGTGACTTGTGTCATCAAATGACTGCCACTCCAGGGGTTATCAAGAGCACTTCCAGCCATGCTGAATACCAAAACTATACCAAGGACCTTTCTAATTTCACAGAGGCAGTGACTGGGCCCCGTGTCCTGGATTGCTCCTGGAAATGTTTATTTTATATTTTTATATTTTTATTTTTATATTTTTACTAATATTGGCATAGTTTGATTTTCCAGAAGTACCCTTTCCAGAGCAAATGTCTTCAAGTTATACATTAACATCAAGTCTTAGGTTTGTTGCACACATACACACAAATAAAGACCTTCTTAATTTTGGGATGTGTAATAGACATTCTGAGCATAAGAATGCTCATTTTTCTCTCCATTGAGCAATATACAGAGATTTACAACAATCTATTTCTCAATATATACAAGCTCAGGAATTAGGCCCATGAGAACCTCATGAGGTTCAATGAGGCCAAGTGCAAGTCCTGCACCTGGATCAGGACAAGCCCCAGTATCAATGCAGGCTGGGGATGAATAGATTAAGAAAAGTCCTATGGAGAAGGACTTAGTGATACTTGGTGGATGAAAAGCTGGACATGAGACGCAATGTGAGCTTGCAACCCAGAAAGCCAACCATACCCTGGGATGCACCAAAAGAAGCATGGCCAGGAGATGATTCTCCCCTGCTACTCTCCTCTCAGTAGACCCCACCTGCAGTACTGCATTCAGCTCTGGAGTCCTCAGTATAGGAAAGATATGGACCTGTTGGAGTGGGTCCAGAGGAGGGACACAGAAATTATCAAAGGGATAGAACACCCCTTCTATAAGGAAAGGCTAAGAGAGTTGGAGTTGTTCAGCCTGGGGAAGAGAAGGCTCCAGGGAGGTCCTTATTGCAGTCTTTCAGTACTTAAAGGAGATTATAAGAAAGATGTGGAGGGACTTTTTAATAGGGACTGTAGCAATAGGACAAAGGGCAATGGTTTTAAACTAAAAGAAGGGAGATTCAGACTAGATACAATTTTTTACACTGAAGGTAGTGAAACACTGGAACAAGTTGCCCAGAGAGATGGTAGATACCCCATCCCTCGAAACATTCAAGGTCAGATTGGATGCTGTTCTAAGTAACATGATCAAGTTGGAGATGTCCCTGTCCATGGCAGGGGGCATGGACTAGATGACATTTAAAGGACCCTTGCAACCCAAATTATTCCATAATTCTATGATTCTATATTCTACACCTCAGAGGAAATTATTCAGAAGCAACAAATAACCGCTATATCCTTATAAAGAGTCTTCAAAAATTCTGTCCTCATGTTTTTGTTGTTATAGTCATGTGAGACATTCCAAGTGACATTCTTCTTGGTCAGTTAAATAATAAAAATACTAACACATCCAAATCCTAATTTGCTGCCTGTGCTGCTCGAACACTGAGGATATTTCAGGTTCTCATACTCTTTTCCTACTTTTGTCTTCTATGACCTTATTACTTGTATCCACAGCTCTCCCACGTCGTACTACACATTTGCCTAGTTAATACTGATTGATGTGGTGTTTTTGGAAACCAGTACTCTTAGTTCACAGTTGTTAGCACAAGTTTTGCTAATCTGCAGGCAAAGATGTTCTTCCTTTTCTTCATGGCATGACTTCTGCCTCTATTCCTTTACTTAGAATTTCACTCTTGACTGACGAAAACAATACCTTCCCTAGTACCATAACCTAAGAAGTCATACCTTCAGGCTCTAGGCTGTGCTTGTCTGCTCCTGGGCCTTTTTCATCTGTCATCAGGGATGGTAACTTGTAAATGGTGACTAGAAACCAGTCCTTGCCTGCCAAGAGGCTGGTTCACCTTCTGAGGTTGTGCAGCAATGGTTCTTCCAGCCATTTATCCTTGTTACTGTTTTGCCATCATTTACACTTTGTTGATTATGTCACATATTCTTGAATGCTTTCCAGTCTAACTTACTCTATTGGTATTTTTACCCCTGCTTCTCAAGGGATTTGAGTAAGAAGCATGTTAGACAGTTTTCTATTCCCAGCTTTCACTGATAGAAATCTTTAGTTGTAGTGTCCAAAAGCAGATGGAAGACAAGGATTGGGAATGAGTAGGGAGCAAGGGGGAGGAAGCACTCAGGATCTTTGTGTGGATGCAGTATTCAGGCTAAGAAAATCTTTGTGATCATTTGCTGTGATGCTAAACATGCTGTTTGGCTTTTTTTCATCTCTGCAGACATTTCTTTATACTCTGTCCCAAAGATTGCTTGTTTCTCATAGTTTATCTCCCAATATCTGCTGATCTGATAATATTAAAGCTACTTTATGCTTACATAAGGCCCTGTCCTTTTGTTAGGTATAACCAATAACCAAAACCAGTCATGACAGCACAACCAGTTACAACTTTTTGTTCTCCATCTCCCTGTGACACCTACTCAAGCAGCAGACCTGCCACTGCCACTCACCCTCTCTTCAATATCTTTTTGTCCTCAACTACTTTTACAGCAGAAATTATCATTTCCTACACCATTACAGGATATTTTAGGAATGCTAATACTACTATATTTTTTCACTCCCTCAGTAAAGATTTTCTGCCTTGCCAAAGTTCCAGGAATCCCAACCTCCAGTTGACTAAAAAAAGGGATGCTGTTCTACAAATTAATTATGTCATAGTGTGCAGTCGTAAGAGAAGGGTGAATTAAATTTCACAGACATACTTGCATCTGTAATGTCACAACCCTTGAGCATTGACTTTGTCACCTTAACTAATTTTAAAACAAAATTTTTAACAAAATTCATTAGTCCAATTGAAACTTCTGTTCTCTATTAAAAAGTCTTTTTCTTTTGCTGCACAATAACTTCAATTACCATAGAGAAAACAGTTTTTGTTTCTTCTAACACAGAGATTTATTCAAATCTTCACCTCTGAACTTGTTTACACAAACAAGCATCCTTTCCTTTTGAACTTTCTGACACCTGCCTTGCAAGATCTACTCTAAACACAGACACCATTTTTTCTACCATTCTGACCTTCATATGCCTACTCTGAATTCTCCATTTAATAAAATTCAAGCTGCTGCTTCTCAGCATCAAAGGTTTTGCTCCTCTCTACTAAGCTACTGTCTTGAATGTTATTCATCCGTATGTTAAAACACTTCCTGCTCTTCCAGAAATGCAACATTTGATTATAGATTACTTTCTGTTTTCTAAAGTTTGACTATGGAATAATTTTAAATTCATTTAACTCATTAAAACACTCAAATATTCTTTAAGGAATAAAGCAACAATTTCCTTAAGACTCTTCATGATATTTTTAAGGAAGTGGACAACTCAGAAGTGGTTAAGGGGCAGTTATATCATTATTTTGTCAGGTAAACACAAAGAAAACATTTACAATAATCATATATCTATTCATATTTCTGTATTCTCTGCCTTTCATATATTACATTCTTCTCAGTCTTTTGAACTCTCTACAAATACCATTTACTGAAGTATCTACAATATGTAAAAGCTAAAATACAAACATCACAGGTTATACTCACTTAGGAATTCCAACCCATTAGAGAATAATAGATTACTATAAAGACCTGAGCAAGGGTAGAAACATGGACAGAGTTTATCAAGACACAGGCTGACAGTATTTCTGGCATTGAATATCATATTATATTACTATCAAACTTGCTCAAATAAAATGCCAATTTTTATGGCTTTATTAGAACTATCGGAATCTGATCCAAATGCAAATAACTACAATAAATTTTGGAGAAGAAAATACACAGACAAGATATTTGTCAAGATGTGATGTATGTCTGAGAGACACCATGTTCAACAAATTAAATGTGAGAGATTTGGCAGCAAAAATTATAGCACAATTTACATTTCACACAGAGAAGAATCAAGTCACTACAGGGAAGTAGAAGTTGCTTTCTCCATTACTGTGGTAACACTACATGTGGAATAAAATGCATGTCAGAAAAATAAAAACATGGACACATGAGAAATTTTGAGAGAAACACAATTTTTTAAAGTGCTTAAAGGAGGAAGACTTTCAAGAAGAAATTAATGGAGCTTTTTTATGATATAGTTAGAGGAAAAGACTGCTATTCACAGCTATTATTGATGTTCAAGTGCTTGGAAACAAAACCTCAGCTAGTATAAATCTGTGCAGTTTATTTGAGAATCAAGTATCTATGCTGATTTATGTTAGTGGAGGATGAGGCACTAAGAACAGAAGCAAAATTTAAATTCATATGAGGATGTAGTAAGAGAATTTTAGTAGAGTATAATGGAAAAAAACTTTAAAAAGCCATTGTGTTTTAAAGCAGACTCCCAAAAGAACTGAAACAATGGAGACCACCATGAATAAGTGAAAAGTCTTAAAAATTGTAATTCTTAATGGCATAGATGAAGACTATCATCAATGAGACTGTAGCTTTTTCTTTTCCTATTTCAAGCTTGTGGGATCAAATGAAAGGACTGAATTAGAAGATTTTACTGCTGTGATGTGTTTTTCTTACTTTTATACATATTTTTAGATGGCAATAAACTCAACAGATATGTGGTCTCTGGAATTTTTATTCTGACATTTATACAAGCAGTAACAGATGATCATGCTTTAGAAAACCACAATGACAATATTTTAAAACCTCGCTAGACAGCATTGTCCGATACCTGTAAGAAGTGTTCTGCACCAACACTGTCATTTGCAACAATCTGAATTCTGACGTGCACGAAAAGGAGGGCACTCTCCCCTTGTGACAGTCATGTCATTTAGTCATTTATATTGTGTTGCATATGTATTATGTTCTTTTTGATATGCTGCCATTCTGGCTGGCAGACTCACAAGTTTGGAAGACATTATCTCTTTCACTCACTTTCATCCCTCCTTGCTCTTGTAAAATGTAACTGTTCCCTACAAAACCGAATGGACTTGAGAGAAGAGACTGAAAGGCTACCTGTATGCTGCCATGTTAGTACAGACTTTCACATTTGAGTCCAAATTCTCCCACTGAGCACACTCCTTATGTATTGAATCAAATCACAGACTCAAGGCTAGCTTTAGCCAACTGGCTCAGCAGTAAGGAGAGTCTTACTGCAGAGCATGCTGCAGAGACTGGGGCATAGGAAGAGGTGGGAATTGAATCCAGCTCTCCCACATCCTGGACGAGAATTTGTACTACTGTGTTCCTGAGTAAAATGAGAGAGGTGCCACTGTGTGCGGGGCTAAATTCAGGAGGTACAGTCTAGGCATGCACAATGAGTAGGACTCTGCAGGGAAGAAAAGCAGAGGGACACTTTGACAGATGATCTCAGCTGAGCACAGCAACCAGCTACTTAGTCCTGTCAAGACTGTGACAGTTCTAAAGGACTGGTATCCAGGAACCTCATTCAGGAGACAAGAGAAAATGTAAGCACACATAGTATAGAAATATACAGATTTTTAACCAGCAGGTAATGTTGGTTATGGTTCCTACTGAGAGAGTACTTGGGCAAGTACTCAAATTTTTGTGAGTCGCTAGGTGGGTAAAAAAGGTAAAACTGGAAGCAGGACCTATGGACTGTTGGAAGTCTGGTCCTGGGACAGGTTAAGTTCTACAGCTGCAACTGGGGGAGTGTGGCACAGAGAGATGGGAAGGTTTGAGAACCTGGAATGAAGAGAGAAACAGCTCTTTCAAAGCAGCGGGGACAAGGCACGACGTGATAGTGACAAGGGAAGAAAGCTCATCTAAGGAGCTAAAGATGGATTGGTGAGAAGGAATGCAGAGTCCTGAAAGAAAAACTGTAGGAGGAAGACGGTTGTAAGGAGGAGATGTGCAGATGAGAAGAAAGCTAGAAAGAAGGAAATAGAGTTGACTGTCCCAGAAGAATGAGACTGGAAAGAGAAATCAAGGGTGGGAAAGAGACAGAGGTTGTCCTGGGATCAAGTTAGAGAACATACAAGAAAGAAGAGACTGTGCTTTGATTGAACGCGTAGAAACATATGTATTCACAAAAGACAGCTTTTATGAAAGCCTGCAGTCCAGCTAGCATGACCTGAGTCTCACTCAACTTAATCCTGGTAACATTTAGAATTAGAATGTTCAGGTTTAATCTTGCACATTTCCCATAATCGGAATTTCTAAAAGTCACTAACAAAACAGTTGTATAAATTCTCTGTTTGTTATTAATAAATGACTGTATCGTGAAGTTATTAAAAATTTATTTAATATGTTTATACAGAAATCGTAAAACCAGAATGTTGTACAATCTGCTTTTCTATATTCTTGGCCAGAGTTAAATAAAATCCAATAATGAAGTGGTTCAGTTGTAGGAGCACATCTCTGGTGGCTATACAGTAAATGCTAGTATACATCTTAAAGGTTTCCTTTAGTTCTGCTACAACATGCATGGCTCTATGTGAGCAGCATGGTAACAGAGGTAGAACTAAACATTGTTTTAATCTCTTAGATAGCCAAAGGAGAGATCCACAGAGTCGTAAGTACTTTGACAGTTTTCTGCCCCTGAAGTCATTTCCAGGGAGGAAAAGCTCAGTATGATTATATTATTCTTCACACTACTAATAGGTGTAACTTCCTCCTCCTCTGATATCTGGAGGTTATATACAATATTTTTGTCAGTTCTGTCTTAGGAGGAAGGAACTGAAGTAATTCTCTACACTGACATCGGGAATCTTAGTCAACCCCCCAGAAGAAAGTTAAAGACAGAAGCTGTTAAAATTCACCTCAGATGTGCACATATCTGAAAGGAAAGACCTATTTTATTCCTAGCTAAATCTACTTATAAAGGTGGATTTTTAGTCTTAAAAATCTGAATCTGTTCTTAAAAAATAAATTGTGGAACTGGCATTACACTTCTAATTTTTTGTGTTGTATCTGTTCAGTTTACAAATAATAAATGTTCTTGTAATTGTGCCAGCCTTGCATACTTATTCTGAAATGTCATACTGTGGGCTTTCTCACGTGCATGTCAAAGAACTGGCACAAACATGATTTGAAGTTAATGGAAAGATATCCACTGACATATATTCAACAGGTTTAAGACCAGACCTAAAGATTCCTGTGATAACATTTACATCTAAATCCCAGTGTATTCAATGGAGTATACAGGTTTAAATAATTCCAGAATTTCACAGTGGAACATGATTTTTTTTTTTTGGTCATCATGTACAAGATATATATTAAATGTGTGTGTGTGTGTGTATCAAAATGTGCTGCCCAAGTGTCCAGAATGAACACAGAAAACTAGCCTGACATCGAACACAGATGGCAGTGTATGGAAGTGATCCATAGGCTAGCTGTAAACAAGAATCAGAACATACCTAGCCACAGCCACGAGACCCAGTGCAAACCACTGTACTTTGTGTGTCAGCGAGTTAACCACCCCGAGTGCTGTGCCAGATTGCTGCTGGTATTCTCAAGAGCTAACTTGGCTGGCCTCGCACAGCACTGCAGCCTGGGGTGAAATGCAATCCACAACTCCTGTGTAGAAGAGCTTACAGTCAGAGGAAAACAACATGTGAAGGGCTGAGGAAATGACAAAATGTTAATATATTATATGATTTTATCTTCAAATTTCCATCACGGAATTTACATACCAGATACACAGAAACAGTTATAAAAACAAGTGAAAAATTGGCTTTGACGTTAAAATAAACATTAGTTCCTAATATGCAGAGGTCAGATGCATGGAGTAAATGTGCTGTTTTAACAGTCTAATTTTAATCACAAATCTCTCCAACACCAGTCTCCAGGACTCTGTATTTCCATGCGTTATACAAAATAATAAAATATATGATTACCAATATCTTAAATATGGTTATATAAAACAACATAACTAATGTCAGTGTAATTCTCCAGTAACATTAGGAAATCTAGAACCAAAATTTAAGAACAAGCTTTTAACCTTAATCAGAAAGAAAACTCACAATGATTAGCTTATAATACTGTGTCTCATTAGTTATGTTCACAGTTCCATTCATTGTTAATTAAATTTTCAGTTCTCTCTGTCCCTCTCTGTCTTTGATGACAGACATCACAGATATAAATCTCTAGCTATGACGTCATCAAACAAAAAACCAAGCCCAGCTCACTAGGAAGAGTTGTCATACAATTAGCCGTCTGTAAAAATGCTTCTCACAAGAACCAAGTTCTCCTCTTTCACTTCTTTTTCACTTCTCACAACATCAGGAGTCACTCTTCTAATCTACCAGGCTCCTACCTCTCAGGTATGCCCCACGCTCTATGTATTAGCACTGCATCCCTCTTCCTCTCAAGCTGTTTCCTCAAAATCACCATGCCACTTCCCAGATTCCTCCTTCCTGCCACATAAATCCCACACACCATGCTCTTGCCTGTTAAGGTCTCCACTTGTCCTCACTTCTAGCAAGTATCTCCCCATGAAACCTCTGAAACCAAGCAGGCAGCTCCCAGCAGCAGAAGACAAGAGCTTCTTAGGAGACCATTGAGGACAACAGCCACCTCCAACACCTGCTGACTGGTGACGTTACTGTGGGATACCCTGCTCCCTCCATCAGGATGCTTGGCCAGGCCAGGAAATTACAGCATGCTGAACCATTTATTTCTTCTCAGAGGAATTAGACAAATAAATTCCTTGTGATGTTACCAGTATTATGCAACTACATAAGACAATTGTGATCATTATCTAGTACCTAATGTAAAAAAAAAAAGAGCTTAGTCTTTTTGTAACTAATTGAAATTCAATAAAATATACTGTTTGTTAGAATTCAGAATTCCTTTGTGTGTTTTGTAAAATAAAGATTGTTCCTCTCTCTGTCAGTTTTGCCCCATTTCCAAAATGAAAACGAATTTAATCACGTTAAGGGATTTGAAGTTTTGTAATGCACCTGTCTATTAACTTCCTTAATTTAACATCTTCAGACTCCTTGCATTGCAGTCATTAAAGAAGTACCAAGAACATAGCTTAGCTGAATACTATAAAGCTTTCATTTCTGACACCACACTGCAAACTAAAGCAGAGAACATTACCATATATTTGGTGTAAGCAATCAAGCTAATCAAACTAAAATGCTTCAAGAAAAAATTCATCAAGAAAGATAAAGGAATTGTCCACTAACAGCAGAGGCAGCATGCACTATTACTCCTTAAGTGGTGACCCTTATGAGAGAACAATGGGAAGAAGCAAGTTTTGCTAAATTCTTCTCTAATGCTGCTCTGTTTTTAGTAAGTAGCTGCACTGCAGTAGGCTCTGATCTGATGTGGTCTGGCCACGGAAACCAGGAACATAAAAAAATTAATGAGGTTTTTTTTTCCTAAAAAGAGAATAGACAGATTCTTATAGACAATAACTTGAAGTATAACTCACAGAACTGTCATATGCAATTACAAAGATAGTACATGACAGGAAATAAGAGATATTTGATATTTACTTGCTGAGCTTCCCATCTTAGCTAACAGCATTTGTAGAGCGTACAAACCTGCTTTGGCTTCATTTTATGAAGTAAGTTGCGGGATAGTCTCTGGTAAATAGGGAGTTAGCCTACTGTGACACAAAATGACATTACTTCCAGACTTGGCAGCTAGATACATCACATCCTAGGCAAAACTATGAAGATTTCATAATCATCTGAATTGCACAACTTCTTGTAGTTTTCTCATAATTTGCCGTTTCATTGAAAGAAAATGTTTTCATTTTTTTCTTTCCTAAAAATATAATATGCGGTGTAAACCGCTGTAGTGCCAATCCCCTCACCAAGATTTATTTTAAAATGTCTTCTGCCAACTGCAGATACAGGAAAAATAACTGTGGTGTCTCAGTGAATATAGAGTTTCTAACAAGGTTGTGAGAAAACGTGAAAAATGGGGAAAATTCCAGTTTTATTAAGCAGGTAGAAAAAACTGTAACTGAAGGCAGGGTACTTTTGAAAACTTTTGCTTACTCCTCTTTTTGAAAAAAGCTCTTTCTTTCAAAATACAAATTTTTACCACAGTCACTACAGCAACTATTTTTCCTGTTTATCCCAGCTATTTTTTGTTGTTTCAGGTTCTCTTCCTCTGTAGTGACTGCCATTAAGTCTACCATGGATAGATGATGCCTTGGGAGATGGCAGTAAGTAATCTAAAAGGTTTTACCAATGCCCATTGTCACAAAGATCTAGCTAACAGTGAAGTCTACATAGACTATAACCTACATAGACTATATAGTCTACATAGACTATAACCTTTAAAGGTCTACATATGTTAGATATGGCTTCAGAAACTTCTGCTTTTGCTGTTTCATCCACTAGTTCCCATTCTTTTCTAACTCCACAATGATGTGAAAGCCAGCCTAGCAGAAAATTAGCTCTTTGTTAAAAAAAAAAAGTAAAATGTCCTTTTCTCACTATGGCCTTTTGAACTGATTCTTTTTTTGCAGAGTTAAATAACTGGAAGTGTTAACATGAGTGGTATGGAGTATGGAGCTGGAGAGGACAGATAGTAGGATCCTGGCAATGTCAATACAGGTTAGCTGAAAAGTGATCCTGCAGTCTTATACTCCTGCTTGAAGTTCTCTGAATGAAATGTCTAAATCAGTTTAACGCTTTATCTTTTGTCCCTTTCTGGGCCTATACAGTGATATCTAAGCAAAGGCTCTAGCTGGGCTGAAGAAGCAATTCTAAAAATGTGCAGGCATATTTTGATTAGTTGAAGCTATTTAGAGCAATAGGGCTAGGAAAGTATTAACATACCTACGTGGATTTATTTTGCTGTGTGAGGCACTTGGAACATATCTGGCAATAAGATGAAGCTGTGCAGTTTACCTTTAAAGCAAAAATAACAGAGGTTATTAATTCTGTAAGAAACATCAAGCAAAACAAGCTGATGTATGCTGTACCATATTTTCAGGCACCAGTGAATCACATTCCATATCAATAAAAATAGTCAGAGGTGGCCAGCACTACTAATGCAACTGTTCTTTGGTTAATTAGAGACAATGGTGAAAACTGCTATTTTGGTGGCTATCACAGTGCTTCCTAGAGTAAATTCAGCAGGTTATTTCACCAAGTCAATTATGGGAGATAAGAAAAGATTTATAAAGAAAGGGTAAAGGTAGATATAATCAATCCATTTGAAAAATGTACACTCTATTTTATGTATTTTGAACATGTTACTAATTACATTAAAATAAAATTAGTCAGATTGAACGCAGTGAGACAAAAGGTCTACAATTGTGTTTTTAAATGTCTCACAAAGATTTCTCCAGGTTAGGTGAATCCCTAGGGTCCAAGCAGCGTGTTTTATTCTGCTCTTCTGACATTTATTAGCATATGCCTGTGCCAAGAATTAGGCAGAATGCTTCTGCAACAGAGTCTAACCAGATATACTAAAGCATTTTTAAAATAATTGTCTGTATACTTCACTCACACTCTTAAACAGATAGATACCGATGCAGTAGATTGTGCTACATAGAATCATTCAGGCTGTCTCCAGCCTGGAGCTCAGAGGGAAGCTTGATTCCAAGACAAAGAATTCTAGGAAAGCTTTTAGGGGAAATAACAGTAGTTAAGAAACTGGACAAAAATTTTCTGTGTTTTACCCTCTGGAGATATATTCTATTTCAATTCAACTCAGCTGTCTTCATCATGATTTATTGACAAAGAACAACTCTGTGAAAGTGACCACAATATGCTTGAAAACATTGGCAGCAGCAACAACAAAAAAAAAACAACATAAAAATGTAGCTATGTTTGTGGTTGACTCCGAAGAGAACAATTACCTAAGAATAATGAAGCCTGCTAAAAATATGCTAAAAGGGGTAGCTAAAAGATGATAAAAAGCTGACTAAAAGAGTTAAATCTCTGCCAGAAGCATGAGCACAATTTAGAGACTATCCTGAAGGTAAAAAGGATATGCATACTTCCTGTCATGAAAGATTTGAGAAAAGCAAAAGGAAGCCAGCATGGCTAAACAACAGTGCAAGAAAGATTAGTAACTACAAGAAAGATTAGTAAATGCAAGAAGGCAAGTTTGAAAACACTGAAGTGGTGTCCAAATATGGAAACTAGAGAGGATGAGACTTTGGCAGGTTAAATACAAAATCCAGTAAGGCAAACCAGAAGACCACTTCAAGAAAGTTTGCAAAAAACAACAATAAATATTTTTTCAAACATATCAGGCACAGGAAGTCTGTCAGGGAGTCCAAAGAGCCAGCAGATATTCAGAGAACAAAAGGAGCACTAAGGGAAGACAGGACCACAAAAAAATAAACAAAATAAATCCTCTATTTTTGTGTTCACTGAGGACGCATACATAAAGGCTCTCAGGGCAGAAACCTTCTTTACCAGAGTCTCATCACAGGAGCTGACTCAAATTTAAGTGTTGGTAGAAGAGGCTATGGAAGAAATAAATGGAATTAATGATAACAGCCAGGACCAGATGTCATTTACCAAAAAAGCTCAAGGATAAAATAGCTCAGCTAGTAAGTGTGATGTGCAGCTTTTGAATTAAATTTGCCTGAGTGCCTGTGGACTGGAAGGGGGCAGATGTGATGCTAGTTTTTAAAATGGGTTCCAGGACAGACCCAGTGAGCTAGGGATTAGTAATCTTATCGTCTGCACTGGACAAATTTGCAGTAATTACATCAAAGAACAGCATTACCAGACACACAAAGAAATACAGTATACTGCAGAAAAGCTCAAGGCATTATTGGGAAGGGATACTGCCTTACAAGCCTCCTGGCATTCTTTGAAGAAGGCAAGAAGTTTGTTCATAGGGGTCATACAGCTGCTGCAGTCTATCTGGATTTCCAAAAAGCATCCAACAAGATGCTTCATCAAAAGCTCTTGTGGAGATTTAGAATAAGAGAAAACATTTACTCATGAGTTAAAGACAGGTTAAAGATAGGAAACACTGAATAGGATTAATCTGATCCCTGGAAGAAGGTCTACACGTGTATATTCTGGGACTATGCTGCTCAAAATTTTAGAAAATAGCAAGGTGACAGTGTTTCAGGCTACTATTATATTATTCAAGGATAGTAAAGACAATCACCAGCTATGAAGTGTAGAAGAAAATCATGAGGCATAGTGACTAGATGTTAAATGGTAGATAAGATTCAGCAAAGATAAATGTAAAGTTCTACACAGGAGAAAACCAAAATGCTAAAGTACTAGTACCCCACAGAAATAAATTCAAGGATTATAGTACATGTTTCTGTGCTCAGTACTCAGGAACTATTAGAAAACAAACAATGCTTAAAAGTGTTAAGAAGAAAACAGAGAGCATCATTATGTCACTGTATAGATTGTACCCTCTTTCTTCCAATAGCAGAAGCAGAAGTCGTCAAATAAAACTAGTGATTGGCTGGGTCAAAACAAACAAGGTAACATAGCTTTTCGCTGCAGAATTTTCAAATAGTAATGAAAACCAAAATGATCAAGCGCTATTAAAAAAAAATCATCCCTGACAAAGAAATTTAGGCACTGAGCCACAAATTCTTGGAAGTCAGGAGATTACTCTGGAGAAGAAATATTGTAGGCTCTCTCTACTTCTGTATTTATTGTTCTGGCAAAGACTTAGAACAGACCTAATAGTAGTCTTCCAATACCTAAGAAGAGGCTACTGAAAAGCTGGAGGTTTGACTAGAGATTTTCTGATGTTCCCTCCAACCGGAATGATTTTGTAATTCTATGATTCACTAAGTTTCGGCACTGCAGGAGAAAGTCTACTAGGCTAGCTGGGCTTTGCTCCAATCCAGTATATCAATTCTCATATTATACACATTTATGGATTAGAACACACTGTTAGAAACTCAAGGTCAAACTCAAGCTCAGTAGCAACTAATCATTGCTGCAACCTGAATGATGCCAAATGTCACTTATATTTGCAGCTTCAAGAAATTAAACTGGTTTTCTGAGTTTTACCTTTGTGCTTCCATAAAGAAAAAATATTGAAGTCCTCACAAATAATACAGATTCAAATATCATATTTGAGTCCTTTAAGAAAAAAACAGTATCAGAGAGAAACTAATTAATAAACTGAATGTTTATCAATTTTTGGTAAATAATAAAGACAGCAGTATAACTGGCAATTTAAAAGCCAGTCACAGGACTGACATAGTGCTGCTAAAAATGTGACGTGTTCAGGAAGAACAAGCAAGAAAAAATGGGAGAAGGCACTGTACTGTAAATTAAGACTGCAAATATGTTATATAGATGTACAAAATGCTAGACATATAAAATGTAACATCTGATATACAGGAAGAGCTGAGAAGCTGAATGGAAGAATGTCCACAAATGAAAATAAAAGAGAAAAAAGAACATGTACATTGTCAGGCCATGAGACAACTACAGCTACTTTCATTTGAAATAAGTTGGGTTTTTTTCCCCAGACTCTTCATGAAGATATTGCAATACACTCAGGCTCAGTTTTTTATCTTGGAGGTAGAGGGAATTATTAGAGGGGCTACTGCTTTAGAGAAGACTAACAGATAGAGGAAGCAGTTGAGGATATGAAAATGGACAATCATTTGTATACAACTGCTCAGAAAATACTGCAGTACCACTCTAAAAAGAGAAAGGAAGGGAAGGAGTGAAAGAAACAAAATAATGACAATAAAACAAATGTTATAAAATCTAACTCAGGAATGTGTGATTTTGATCTCTTGGGAAGGTACAGGAAGGGGAAAGTAAAGTAGGAAAGTAAGTACTTACTGAAAGAAACCTTATCAAACACACAATTAGTCTGAGACACAAAGAAGAGAGGAGGAATGGCTTTTGCTTCATTAGGTGCAACTGAAGCGGAAACAAATCATACAAGAGGCGGAACACAACAAAAGGCACATCAGAAAGGATTGGTATAAAGGAACAGCAGAATTGCATGGGGTAAATCAAATGCTATTGTTAGGACATTGAGAAGTAGCAGGTGAAGATTGCTGAATGAGAATAGAAAGGAGGTAGCAGGAGTGCTAAAAGACAAGAGTGTGGCATTAAAGGAAGACCAACAGAGGATCGCCCAAGTTTGAACCCCATGACTCCCAATCCTACAGAAAATTGGCTGTGCAGAATAAAAGCTGGGATGGGCACATAGTCAGGAGCTGTGTAGAAACTGCAGGTCTGGGCCATATTAACGACATGCCATTTCTCTGCCATTTCAGGATATCTGCCATTTTCTGCAGAAAGACAAATCAGTCAGATTTGACATCTATAAGGCACATCAAATTAAATAATCTGGCTCAGGTTCTCCTCAATAGTCATCTGCTCAAGGTAGCCTGAGCTACTGAGTGCCTAGAAGGATATGTTTGTCACAGAAATTATTGCACTGACTGATGAGCCTTTTGGGACTTTCCTGACTGAAGGTTGGACCCCCAGGAATGACAACAGTATAGCTTGGATACTCTGTGGTAGGGGTGATTATGTGATTTGCACTCATGTCTTGAAGAACATACGTACTGTCACAACACAGCAGAACGTAGACATTTCTGTACATATATATGGCTTCTACAAGAAGGCCACACAACAAGAGTTACACAGCAGTACTGCATCCAGAGTTACTTCAGTCCAATACAGGAATGTCTCGATCAAAATCCAATGGTGTCTGTTTTGTTTGTACCTGCAGTATGATTAATCATATGATTTTTTTTTGTAGACTGATAGTCATATCCATGAATAAGATTCATTGATATTTGTCTCACTTCATGGGTACACGCAAGTCTTTCGTTCACATTTGTTTTATGGAAATTGAATATCTTCTGAAATCTTGAATACCTCCTTCATACATATGAAACCAGGTATTAAAATGTTTCAAAGCACAAAATCTTAACATATTCCGCAAGTCATTACTCTGCTTTACAAGTCTCACTTAAATATAAAATATGAAATACTGTAAGCAATAGTACTGTATATGCTTGTTTAGGAAAAGACGTGCTGCTTGTCTTGTCAGCACCAGGCAAACACAGCACTCTTGCTCCTTGCCCTTTCTAAGTTCTTTAATGGCATCTAAAAATGCAGGATGTCAATGTCTTGTCAAAAAATTAGGTCAACATTTATGTCCCAAGTTTGTACCTATTCCTCCTTTTTTATATACCAATTGTAATTATCTTGCTTAAATGCCTTTCAAAAACACACCACCATTAAAAAATCTATCAAATCTGTAAAAAAACCCAATTATATATAAAAGAACATCAAAGTATTAAGCTACTCTACTAAAAATTTAGAAGTAAAGCTATATAGTTCTTTTTGTATAATGTAATTTCTCTGCAGTCTTTCTATTAGTCTAGTGATAATTTAAAAATTTAAAGAACTGTCTTAGCTCTTAGCTAGAACTCTACTGAGAATGAAAACATGCAATAAGTAGGACTCCAGCAGTTTCATCCACTTTTTTCATATGGACATTATGACTGCTTATTCGGTTCTGGGAGATACTGGTACCAGTCTTACGAATGTATGCACATCACCAGCGTCAAAGAGTGCTTTCCTTCAAAAGGAATGGAAAATATTCACCATGACCTAAAAATGAAGCCTTATCTGTAAGGAATTTATGTTGAGGTTCATGCTTGCACTGAATGGTCATGGGATGGAGAATGTTATGAGGAAATTCATCAGCTTCTTCATAAATTCAAAATGTACACTACTTTGGATAAATCCGCACACTTAAGGTTCAAATAGAGAAAGCAATACATCTCTCTTGCTTCCAGTGAGTTAGGTGTTCATAAATAGCATTCATGTTTTCTTGTTCATTTTACAAAAAACACAGGATGCTAAATCAAACACTATGACAAACATGCAAGAGTAACACATCTTTTCCCCAAATGATTGACTGTTCCAGGGGCATGGTGTGATTTTTCCATTGAAATAGATTATAAAAGACTTACGATTTGCTGATTTTCAAATCACTATGACTTTATTATCTAAAATATCCATTTAGAAACACAATTTCCTGGGCTATAGCCATGTCACTGGTTGAAATTTTATGCCATATGTGATACATGACATTACAGTATGTGACTCTCATCTGTGTGTAAACTGCATTGATGAAAAGTATATAAAACAGTATATTAAAAATTACATTATAACAGAAAAAATTCTACTTGTTTCTTATGCATATGTTCAATACATTAAATATAATTATTTTCTAGATAAGAATAGAAAAATGACATTGTTTGTATAACTATTTAGGAGTGAAACAGACAAGCCTAATTATCCAGTCAATAAAAATATTGTCTTAGAACTTACTGTCTTTTATATTCTGTAACATGAATTTCTTCACTTCCATCACTTTGAGCTCAACCAATAAACAAGACTCAAAAGGTACATAAAGTCTATGCGTCTGAGCTTTTTACACCTACTGGCAAGTTCAAGAACTGATCAAAGTTAGATCTCCAATTGTGCAATGAACGAAGTGTGTCTAAAAATGCATCTGTTTTGTGGAGTGCTTTTTGTTTCCCAGGAAATGATGGCATGAAGCATACATTCCCACCAAACAACTCTGGAAAATACAAGCCTCTAGGTGTTCCCATAGACATTATCTACCACAGACTATTTAGACTTTCCTCCTTCTAGCTCTGGGCTAGTTCCATGAAAAGTCTTCAGAGCCCATAAATCTCTCTTCAGGCAACTAAGGCTACATCTACATTGTAATTCAGCAGACAAAAGCAGATTGGCAGACTGAAGCTGCTGGTGTTCCTACATCCACTCTATGTATGTCTCAGGGCTTGTCCTTCATACTAGAACTGCTCTGATGCCTTGAACGGAACACCTCCATCTTTCATAAGCCTCTCCAAGGACTGGTCAGTGGTTTAGACCCCCACTAGGGTTTAGGGCGTATCTTTAAGTTCCTGGACAAAAGCTTCTGGTTTAATTTCACACAGGTGGAAACTGGTGCATGTGCACAAAATCTTCTCTAGAAAACAAGTCTATGTGCATTAAGTGTGGATAACCGAGAGTTTCAAAACTACACTACTGCACTGAATCAACACATTCAGGCACATGAAGTCTACATCCAGTACAGGAGTGTGAATGGTCTTTTTATCCAAATGTACATCAAGTAAAACTTCTGTCAGTAAAAAACTAGCTTAAAAATTTAGCTCTACAGGTAAAACCAAATTCTACCTTCATCTTCAGAGCAGCAAAATTTACCTCCAAATGTGAAATGGACATTCTCCATTGACACTACCCTTCTGGAGAGTGGAAGCAAAATCCCGCTGAAAGGGCTGATGTGGCTGCAAGGCAATCATCTGCAGGGGACAGGAAGGTGAGAGGGCTTGTGGCTAGGAATCACCTGGCCTTCCATGCCTCATGTTCCTCTTCCCACTTCTGGAGCTCTACACTATTTGTATGGCCTCCCCCCCAGCACAGAGGAGACAGGGTAGAAGTGAGTAATCAGACAAGTGCAGGATCATCCCTACAAGCAGTAGGGCTATGGTTGACTGCTATTGAAACAAGAAAAGTCACCTGGTCCTCTCTAAGAACAGTGTTTGGAGAATCACTCCACTGTAGCAAGTCACAATACTTTTGCTCCTATTACCGCCAGGCACCTAGCCCTAAAACAACTTGAAGGATGTTGCCTGTTCTCGTTAACTTGCTGTGTGATATAATTCTGGGCTTCTTGGACTGCAGAAGTCACCCTGCAGAGAGCTGCCTGAGCATTGGAAACAAGGCACAGGCAGAATAAATCTCGTATACAACTGATCCTGGCCAAGCAGGGTTGGCTTGGAAACCAGGAGGACAATTTAAATGCTGTACAAGGTAATGAAGTGAAAGCCCCAAATCTCCAAGCCAGGCAACTCAATTTGTGTTAATGGGCAATAAAAATTGTTGGTCACACATCACTGCCACTATCAAGGAAGATAAGCAGGTGCTAAAGGCCAGCTGTCTGATAAAATGATGTTAAATGCAAGACTTGATGGGATGAAATCTAAGGGAGGGAAAG
>NW_010175374.1:38351-53352 GCF_000695765.1 Mesitornis unicolor
GGGCAGCTTTGTTTCTCAGGTTGAGCACAATGATTAGATAAAGTTACAATTTATCTGTGAATCATTTTCCAGGTCAACTGCCCTAATGTTTTTTTCCACTCAGAGCCTTATTTAGATGGTAATAAGATAAACACTGAAATGTCTTTGTCAGTATATGACTTCCTCTATTCCCCAGTGCAAAGTGAGCTTAGCACTTACAGGTCTAACCTTGGCTAAAATGAAATTGGAGAAGGTCTTAGAAAAAAAAAGAAAAAAGTGAGAATGTTGTTAGTTCCATCAAAGTGCTTAACATTGGCCTAAACTATTTTTAAAGCACTTGTTTAAATTTTAAAGCAGAAAGGGATTAAGAGCAAACACAGGCTTTTCTCATCTCCCTTGTGTGTAAGTTATTTTAAAGGTCAAGCACAGCTTCTCTGGTCCCTGAAAAAGCCCTCTGCATTTCTGAAACTTAAAAACATAGGCCAGATAATCAGCAAATGTAAATTAGCATTGCTCTATCATAGCCAATACTGGAGGCCAATTTACACTGGCTGAGATTCTGGCTGCTGTTTTGTAAAATTCCAGGAGAAAAAGATTACAGTGTTTTTAAAGAAATACATGCTGAAAGAGGAGATGCAGATTTCCCTGTTTGAGTTTCTGCCAGAGGGAATGAACTCATAAGTACCATAAATAAGGCAATGAAAACAGGCATTGTAAGTCCAGTTTTTGTGACAACAGGTACCCTGTTTCTTTAGGTTTGCAACAGAATGCCAGGCTGTGCATGCAAGAGCTCTCTACTGACACACAAAGAGCACCATAACTTGGGGATGCCATGCCATTAATCGCCATCAGCGTCTTGACTTAATAATCCTTAGAAAAGAATCACACGTGTCTCTGACACATTAATTGTCTCAAAAGACTTTAGAAGCCCTGTTGATGTCCCTTGGACAGAAGCAGCAAGTGAGCAGCATGGATTTCCCAAGAACTAAATTAGGAGTTTCCTAAAACTGACTTCAGAATATGACACTAATTACACTGTTTTCATCATAACATCTACAAACTGTTTCTTCTGGGATATCAGAAAGGAGGTTTTCCAGTTTTTAAAAAAAACTTATAATTCACCTCTGAAGTGTCTTTTTGCTGGGTCTTGCCATGATAATGAAAAATGCAGAGTGGTATTCCAAAGCAGATTTGAAAGCTGATAAAGACCTGATCCGAAGGCCAACAAGATCAAGGATATACCTGATCACTAGAGCAAACAAAATCAATACTGTCAGCCTAATCCTGCTTCCATGGAAGTCAAGGAGGTAAATTTTCAATGGGAACAGTACCAAATACTTAGGCTTCTTTTTAGTCCTTAACTGAATATATTTTAAAGTAATTTCAGTAGGTACTATTTGATTTAAAATTCCTCACAAAAAAGAAGCATCTTGAAAGAGAGTATGAACAAAAGGAGTAGCTCCTTATAATAAAATTTTGCTATTAAAATCAGGCTGTTAATAATTTCCCTAGCGCTTCACAAGAAAACATTTGCAGATGTAGGAGAAGGTTTTCTGAATTTGCCTTTTCTTCTCTGCTTCCATGCTGTAATCGCTGCAGAGTTTAAAGAGCATATTCATGTGAGAACACTTCATTTTCTAAATATGGACAACTGGTATGCTCGGGTGATTATTTTGCTGAGTGAATTTCTGAAAAGACATGATCCTTCTCAGAAGGTCTGGTATTACAGACTTAAATCAAAAGAAACGTGTTTTCTTTCACCTTTTCTTTCCCATTTCAGAGCATGTAAATAATAGCTAGATTGTAGTAAGTTTTTAACTTACTTCTATATCAGAACTGACTTGTTATCACAATTCAATGTCTAACACAATAAATGCTTATGTGATTACTCCTAACAGACTCTGAAGAGTAACAGAATAGTTACACAAGGATTACTCTCAATGAATAAAGGTTGGAAAGTTTAGGGACAAATACCCATTCCTGGTTGTCTGAGAGGTTTCTAATTCCAAATTTAACAGCGAGCAGGGCCAAACATTAAGCTGGTCTGTACTCCACATATAATGAGTCTTTCCTAGTAGACAAGCACTCTGACATGAGGCTGGGTACTGGAATTTAGGCCACCTGAATGTAACTTCTCTGCAGAGTTTTTCAAAACGTCAGGTTTGATGATTTTGCAATTTAAAAATTCAAGTAATTTCTACACCAGGAACAAAATACAGGATTCAAAAATGAAGACATGAATATCAACATGCAAGCAAGAGTTAAAATGCATTGGTTTAATGATCTTTTGCAAAAGATCACTCTTTCTATGCTCAGGAGGCATTTCAAACTGCATTTGACACAAAAGGCAATTCCTTTTGGTGTATTTATGTTATCATATTCGGCTCTCTGACACTCAGTGTGGCAAAAATGCTGCTTGTTTTAAAATATATAAAATGATGGGGTTTAGATTTGCTTAATGGGGATTTCTATTCTAAGTAAGTATTTTCCTCTTCTCCTCTGTTTTTACTCTGTTCAGAACCACCAATAAATCTGTGCGACAATTAACATACTTTAACTTTTTTTGTTTGTAGTGAGTGATACATACTTAAAGACTGGATTAAATATTATAAATACACACACAGGGAGGGAAAATATGTTCTGGGCAAAGCATCTCTATTATCTCTGCTCCCTCAAGAAACACTAATATAAAGTGTCACTATATAAGGAACCTCCAGAATTACAAAGTTTGAGTTATCTTTTTAAACCATATACAGAGATTACAGCTGTTCTGGCATGCACTTTCCAGCCTCTGAAATACTAAACCCAATGGTATCCTACTTTTATTTAAATATTTTTAGGATGCAAAAGCAAGGACAAAGAATCTGAGGAAATGCCAAATTAATGTTTAGTTGTGCATTGGATAGTCAGGACATTTTATTTCTTTATGCATCTGTCCCACACATTAAATGAAAGCAGAAACAGTAGATGGACATATAATTACACGTTCAGTACAATTAATTCATCAAAGACACGTAAGTGTGGTTTCAACAGACACAGTATATGTACATTTATTATATTCTGGAACATTCATACAATACACTCTAAGGTCACACTTTCTGTAGGGAATTTCCTAACTTTCTTTCAAGAAGGTGGAGTGGGTAGAGAACTTTCTGATTTCTAAATTAAGTGACATGTCCTGGGAAACCCCCTAAACTTTCTGCAGCATCCAGGCAGACCTGAGCTTTTGCTGCCTGTCTTATTTGAATAGCTAGCAGCTAAGGCTGACTTCTGTTCCCCAGCAGAAAATGAGCTGCCACGGCCACCCCCATTCCAGAAAGCCAAGTCCATCCTGTTTCCTTTTCTTTTCCATCATTAGGAGCTTGTGCTATGCTGAGTCTGGAAAGCAGAGTCAATATATACATCTTCCTCCTTCCACTTCCACTATCATGGCTCTGAAAGCTTTAGGGCATTTGCTGATCTGCATATACCCCTATAGAGCAGAATAGATTCACTCTCAGGCTGTTCATGTTCAGCTAGTATTGTAGCAGATTGCTAAAGTTGTCCTGGGGAATATAGGTCCCAGAAAAAAAACTGCATTTTTTGCAGTTCTAATTTAGAAGAGACAAAGGAAAATGTATTTTTATAGGCTAAATTGTTTATTTGTAGCAGCCTTAGAGGAGGTATTAGAACACTTAACATAGATACAAGAAAAATGTAAAGTGAAAATGGAATATATTAGGCAACCAGGCTGTTTCCAGCTCCCTGTATAATTATTATAAACCTGTTTCCACTCATCCTGTAGATGTTCTGTATGTCTGGAGACAGAATGGAGACTCCTTCCAGTATGCAAGTTCCCCTTGTATATAAGTTCTTTTCTGCCAAGTAAGAAACCTAAAGGCCTAAAGTGGTTACTGGACACTTACGTGGGCCCAGAATTCCAGAAGTGAATGCTGCCATTTGTCTCTTCCTAATTACCATGAATTCTTCCTTTGTGCATTCAATGGAGATTGGATTAACACAGCTATTCTGTTTAAAAATCAAACCTCGGCATGGTCACTTGCAGTGTTCTAGTAGCTAAATTTATAGTATCTTATCTTGCTGAGGAATCTTTGCTGTGTTCCAGGACCATTTGTTAATGTCAATGCAGCCATTGAAATGGCACAAGTTCATTATATTGTTATTGTACATACAGTATAACAAAAAACTAAACAGAAGGTCAAATTCTGATCATGTGACTATGTATATAAATCAAGAATATTTCCACTCAGTGAAACGAAATTGTTGGAATAGCTGGCCAAAGACCTAATTTATTATTGTGGCACCCACAGAAACAGCAATTAGAAAGATATACTCAGACACATATACAGTGAATAGAGTCTATAATATTATATCTCTGTACATTTAGATTCCTCTTAAAAAGCAAATGTGAAAAGACCAAGAATACAAAGGGAGTTTCCATTAGTTTACCATACAAGAAAATCCAATATGGAGCCTAAACTGCTTGAAATAAGAACTTCAGTTGGCTAAAGGAATTTTTCAATAGGATTAATATATTTTGTTTTAACTCATCTAGTTTTGCAGCTGTTTTTCACTATTCCACTTAGCCCAGGAAAACTGGAAATTATGAAAACAGATTTCATAAAATATATTGCAGTCCTTTTTAAACACAGAATCACAGAATATTAGGAGTTGGAAGGGACCTCGAAAGATCATCCAGTCCACCCCCCCTGCCAGAGCAGGATCACCTAGACTAGGTCACACAGGAACGCATCCAGGCGGGTTTTGAATGTCTCCAGAGAAGGAGACTCCACAACCTCTCTGGGCAGCCTGGTCCAGTGCTCTGTCACCCTCACAGTAAAGAAGTTTTTCCTCATGTTCAGATTGAACTTCCTATGCTCCAGCTTGCTCCCATTTCCCCTTGTCCTGTCATTGGCTATCACTGAGAAGAGCATGGCTCTCGCCCTTTACAAATTTATAAACACTATAAACATTAATGAGGTCACCCCTCAATCTCCTCTTCTCCAAGCTAAAGAGACCCAGCTCCCTCAGCTGCTCCTCATAAGGGAGATGCTCCACTCCCTCGATCATCTTTGTGGCTCTACGCTGGACTCTTTCAAGCAATTCCCTGTCCTTCTTGAACTGAGGGGCCCAGAACTGAACACAATATTCCAGATGTGGTCTCACCAGGGCAGACTAGAGGGGAAGGAGAATCTCTCTCGACCTACTAACTACACCCCTTCTGATACACCCCAGGATGCCATTGGCCTTCTTGGCAGCAAGGGCACATTGCTGGCTTATGGTCATCCTGCTGTCCACCAACACCCTCAGGTCCTTTTCTACATGGCAGCTTTCTAGCCATCTTGTGCTTTGGTCAAGAGCTAGTGCAGCTTTTGTAAAATGAACAGAGGTGAGACCCATTACTAAATCTGTCTCATAACATTCCCCCACTGGGTCAGAGATAGGATCAGTTTCCAAAATCATCCTTAGTTCTTCTGTTTCTAGTACCCTTCCACCCTCTCAGGCCATTGAAATAGGCAGGCCTGCTTGAGGATATCTGAACATGTCTGAAACATCCAAAGGCTGGCACTTGTCATATCTCCCCCAGACAAAAGGAAAGCACAGGGAGAAGGGTTTTAGACTGCTGAGGATCTAGTTTACATCACAGCACCAGCAAAGTATCAGCCTCTCTTATTATAAATGTATGAACACATTCATACACGTTTTGAAAGATCACTTTTTGTTGGCATTTTAGTCTAGTAAAAAGACAATTTAGGATGTTCCCAACTCATTCTAACATAATATATCCCATTTGAAGCTTACCCTTACTATGTAATGAGGTCTTTTTCCTGATTCTTAGCATGGCAATGCATGACTTACGAAGAACTTAGAACACCCACTGATCCATACAGTAATGAAGAGATGTGCCACTACCTTGTGCAGGCTATGGAAAACTTTCTTTGTCCTTATCTCCTTTGTATCACCCACTACATCCTACACAAAAATCACATCAGGTGGCTCAATTGCTGAAAGAATGAACAGGAGGTTATAAAGGACATTGATGACAATGCCTGAGAAGGAAAATTTTCTCAGTGCTGCAGAGGCATCACATACCTGTGTATAGGGGTATACTATGATATTCATGTGTTGGGAAAACCAGGGATTAAAGAATTTCTTGCACTACTAACATTCACTAGACAGTTAAGATTACTAAACTCCTTCTGACAGGACAGCAAGAGACAGCCTTGGTCTCCAGCTCTTTTCACCTGCTATTCTCTTCTAACAAGCACAACGTATCATCTGCTTTATACAGTGACTACACTCCATCATCATACCTATACGATTTCTTCCCTCTGCTCCTTTCAGTAGGCCACTCTGGAATATCAGTTCCGTGTGGTTTGCTTGTTTCCAGATTAAGCTGGCTACTGGCCAGTTACTATTTACACATGCTTGTGTGAATATTACTACCTTATTGTTTCTGCTTTAACTCTTTATTTCCTTGAACTCTGCAGAAAAGTATGTCTTAGCCTTTGGCCTACCAGACCAAGCAAACCAAGATCTTTTTATCTTTTTGCACAAAAAAACAGACTCTCCTTTCTCCTAAATAAGCCTTCTTTACTGGTGTTCAAAATGAATAGCCTTTTCTTAAACGAGGGTTAACAGAACTCTTCATCTATTATTAAAAGTGAGGACTTAGGATGGCCTCCTGCCTCAACACTTCTCTATTGCTGCAAGGTGTATGGTGGACCAACTACCATATCCAACTTTTCCACAGCTCTGAAATATGGTCTCTGAAACATTAGAAAGCACAGCTGATAATGCTTCATTTCATTTAAAAAGCCTCTTTTCACTGAAAAAGTGTTATTTCAAACACTTAAGAAAACCACTGTTTTCCACATTTGTGATTTCTGCCTTTTAGAACTGGATTTAATATTTCATTTTGCAAAAAAAAATGCATGTGTTGAGAAAGTGAATGTGTTACAGAAGATGAAGCAGGCAGCTCGAAGCTGTCTATTTGTCACAGCTGTAGCGCTCCAAGATCATGCGCTGCCAAGGGAACAGCAACCAATTTCAAGGCCAGGAGGAAAGAAGTTGGCAAGGATACACTCCTCCTTCTCCTACACAGGCAAACAGAGATACAGGGAAGGGGTAACGGCTAAGGCTCAGCCTGAGAGAGGAGGAGGAAGGGCACAGAGAGCCAAAGCTCCTGGGGAAAGGTTGCCATTAGGGGCTGCAGAATTTGTTGATGGCAATTTTTAGCAGCTGGCTCCCATCAGATTTAACAGCATCATTTCCAGTACCAGTCTGAAGTGTGGTGTCCGTGTCACCACATAAACTTGGCTTCTGTCCATCAGAACACATTCACCTTCATTCAGCCTCTTTTTAACAGGGTAAACTATGATAAAAGACAGAGAATGGAATTTATCTAAATCATGGTATGATTTTCCTATAAAAAGGCACTAAAAAGATTATTAGTCTAGAGGAAAGATAAGCAGATAGGTGTTAGATATGTAACAAATAGTGAAGGACCCAAAATATACTAAGTGTTCTTTTGTCAATTCTACAATAATTAAAGAACACAAGGTAACTAAATTATATTGAGAGGCAGTTTGTTTCAAATAAAAAAACTACTATTTTACAAGATGCATGGTTAGCTTGTGAAATTGATAGCAATACAATAATTGAGAAATAAGTTCAGAAAATTTAAATAAGACTAAAATTAAATGGATAACAAAAATATCTGCATTCTATTTTCTCTCTCTCGCTTTCCTAATGCTTTCTGAAATAACTATTCAATAAATTTAGGACTAAGGGAGAAAATATGACAAATCATCCTTCTGAAACAGATGAAGATGATGACTGTTAGACAGTATTGCATGATACAGAGAAAAAAATAAAGAAAATACAAGTCATTAAGCACAATCCTCCAGAGCTGGAAACTCTGGGGAAAAAGTTGTCATATGAATCTGTCCTTCTAAAAACAATACTTTGAATTCATATTACATCATAAATGAAAGCACTGAACTACATTTCTTTTTTATAACTACTCTTTAAAATTAGTGAATGACTAAATAGATTGAATATATTAAATGAAATTTACTGCTGATGACAAAATCTTGAGGAAAAAGAACAGGAAAATACATCATCCTTTCACCACACAGGTGTCACTTTTTTCATGTCCAGTAAAAGAGCAATGTAGTAGTTAACCCCACATGAAAGCAATCTGAGGAATGACTCAGACTTATGTATGTGTCATAGCTCTCCATTTTGGATTATTTCCAAAAGTTAGAGGCAGGGGGAAATCTCATCTTCATGTTTCTTGATTATCTATCCTGTCGGAGCTCAGACCTTGTGCACAGATTAGTACTGCCATCTTAATGAAATTGAAAATCAAAGCAAAATAGTTTAATTCTGTATTTGCTTATGCAAGTAAGCATCACAACATTACAAAGTAATCAACAGTCATTTTGGGGGAAATATTTCAAACATTTCTCAGCATTCTAACTTGGGCTCCAGTTCTGAACATGGCTTCATTCTACAGCTGCACAGAAAACACCCTAGTCACACAGTTCTTCTAAATGGAGAAAAATCCTTAACTTTCTACCTTTGAAACTTTCTTTATCTTTAAAGGAATATCTAAAGCGAATCCACGGTGTCATACAAAAGGTCTGGACTCACTGACAGGTCTTCCTATCCTCCTTTCTTCGGCAGTTTAAAAGTTTTAGCTCCCTGAAGTAATACATACAGATATCAAGAGCAGACAATATCTCAATGCATCGTAAACTCTTGATAGCACAGTGAGATCGCACTCTCTCAGTGAGCTCCAACAGCAGAGGACCTTCTAGTCAAGGAAAGAATACTTTAGCATGAGGTCATTTCTGCATTCTCACTTTTTTTCATGTTAATAGAATGCTTTGATTCCATTTCTAAACCTCAAAAGAGAGGAAATGCCAGAATTAAGGTTTACTTTTACTGCACAGGTGCTGAGGTTGGGCATTTCCTGAACACCTGATTTACCAAACTGTTTTTTTTTTTTCCAATATAACTTGCAAATACTATTTTTAGTAGTTCATTAAAAGAGGTAATCCAAACCACAGCTTTAGGCCTGCACCCATTCTCCGGCCCCAGGGTAAGTGGCAGAGGATGGCTTGCATCCATGCAGGTCATCTCCTGCTGGAAACGGATCCTGGCTTGTACTCTTACTCTGGCTGAGCTCAGATCTGGAGAACACCAGCTGGTTGGACCAAAACTGTGCCAAAGCGAGTGCTAAAAATTAAACTCCAGAGACCACTGCATGCCAGTACTTGAGCCCACGCTTCATCTCTGTTTTGTTTATTAGCGTACATATTGCCAGTAGGTTGGGCAGGAGGATCAAAAAACAGCAGGGAAAGTGAAGAGCTATTTATGGTAAAGGATAACTTTGGCCCAAGAGCAAGCAAGTATAAATTAACAATGAATACATTAGGCTTCAAATTAAAAGAAGGTTTCCAACCATGAGGTGAATCAAATTCTAAAACAACATTCTCATACAAGAGCAGGGGCAAGAAACTTAACTCATTTTATGCTGGAAATGGGTAAGCCTTCAAAAGGATTGAATGGCACAGTTTCACTTGACAGCAGGACGCTCAGTCTGGGAAGTCCTTTTACTCTTACCTACATTTTAGTTCTTCCCAAACTCCTAGTGCAATCAGACTTCATCAAATGAAGAGAAAAGTATTGACATTAGATGTCTCTGAAGTCACTGTACCTGATACTCTACTTCTCCCTTTCTTCTGACAAATGCACTACAAAAAAAAAATCAGAATTTTTCATTGAACAGGAATAGTCGCAGTTTTCCCTGTAAACAGTGAATAGTTATATCCAATCGCACTTAGACAGCTTTTTGTTTTCAAATGAACCCATTTTATCATGAAACTCCCTAGGGTTGTAATTACTGTGAACAGGATGACATAGGCTAATGCAAATCGAGAGATGTAGGCAACAAATCTTGGAACAGAGGTATTTATTTCTCATACATTTATCACCTCTAAGTTACTGGAATCAAAACATGAATATAACAAGGAGCAGTTTAAGTACGGTAACAATTATAAACTGCTATTTTCTTCAGAAACTGGATTGTACAGGCAAAATAACATGTATTTTGAGCTTGTATAACTATAATTAATGCATTAGGCTACACAGACTGATCTCATGACAGGCAAACAACTGAATTTTAGACATAATAAGCAGTGGTTGTCTTGTCCTGTAATAAACATCTAGTTGCACTGTAGATGTCCAAGATGATGTATCAGCTTGAGTCTGCCTACCTCCAACATTGTCTGGCTTACTCACTGTAGTGTATAACTGTCTTATTTTCTCCCAATGTAGAAAATAGGGAAAATGCGAGGAAATTTAAAAATCATGTGAATGTTGGGGAAATAATGATTACTTAATACAGTAACTATAATTCTCTGTAATGCTGTAGGCAGTGTGGTTTACGCTATCTGTGAATATGCTCCTTGGAATCATGAGCTCTCGTACTCTTGAGCAGTCATGCTGGTGCCTCTGGTATACCTGTTTAAGAAGTAATGAAAAAATCTCCCTTTTCCTTCATGACTGGAAGCCTGTGGATACTGAAATATCCTCTACTGTGAATGTGGGAATAGAATTTCATCCGTAGAAGTCATATAACTACAGTATCTTGAAGAAATCAGTATCTGCATGGTAAATGACAGCTCTTTTGTCATTGAACATGTTAGGAGAAGGCTGGCAGACTTCGGGAAAAGAGTATTCTTCAGAGTTACGGCTACTAACTGCATCAGTTGAACAGAGACTTCAGTGCTGCTCTCCAATTCTCCAACCAAACCCAGTACAGAGATAAGAGCAAATTGTCCTTGCAGGTTGGGTATTCCATAATTTCAGAAGCAGGTCAAAGGCAGTTTTGTACTGTGGTAAACTGAACTGTGCTGAACATGGTTGAACACAACCACTAGCAACAGCCACAGCATGGTGTACTATGGTTACCTGCAAACTTGAGGTTTGGAAAACAGCCGATTTGTCTGTCCAATATATATTCTGGTCTCTTTCTGACCAAATGCCCAGACCAGAGCTGAATGGGCACCATTCATCCCTGCAATCTCCAAGAAGGAGAGACATGTCATTAGGGTAATCACAGTTTACTCCAGCAGGTCTCCTTGATCTGGACAACAGAATAACTTTCAGGATCATACATGTAACTAATTCCTTAAAAGCAGATGTAGTGGTTTTGAGTGCAGTCCCAGATGAATCAGACCCCTCTTAGCACATGTGAAAAAAAAGTGAGTTAAGACTGAAAAAAAAAAAAAATAATCTTTGAGTTGCTGCTGCTCTCTGATCTTCTTGGAACCTTAGTGGCTGCAAAACTTTGCCAGAGTTTCAAGTAGCCTCACATTTCTATTAATGTCTACTGACATCCAGAGGGTCATCAGAAGCCAAAGGGAGATTGCCAAGGAGCATAGAACTCCAGCAGCATCAGTTTTTCCCAAGTTATGTTCTCCATGTACCAGTTTTTTCTAGCTGAGAATTCACTCATGCCAGTGAGATCTTCAGATGCTCATTTTAGACTGCTTTATAACTGCTGTATATTGAAAGAATAGTAGCAAGATTTCATGTAAGCCAAGAAATGGACATTTACTTTTTAGCAGCTATAACTATATTTTTAAAGGCTCTAATACAGTTTTAACAGTATCAGTGCAACTTCCTATCTTGGGCTTGTCTTCCTTCCCAATTTATTGAACTAAATTACTTTAAAATTATATGTATATATTTAATTTTGAGATATCTCTATTCATCCAGAATATTGCATTTACCCACCACTGGTCTGCCAATCAGTCTGACAAATGAAGGGGGCAGTTAGTGATTTTTCCTTATAATAACATCATTATCCCTAAAATCCCAGTGTGTACTAATGTATTATGGAGAATCAAACAGTTACGCACAGTCTGCTTTTCTCAAATTAATCTTTAGATCCAGATCATGTGAATGAAAAAAATGCAGCTACATCCTGTGCTTTTATAGCACGCAATGAAATAAAAGCTGCTCCATAGTGGTGTAGGTGTCCCTGTGGGCCTAAGTCTTGATTGAGTCTTGCTCTTACTTGCTGATTAGTAATGAGTAAACACAAAAGTTCTCCCTCTCATTTGCATAAAGCACAAAGGATGCATGTTTTTTAAAAGAGACCAACAGTCACTAAGCATAAGAAGGTTCAATTAGAAATTAAAAATATTTATTTGATCCATTATTAAAGCATTGATATTCAGTTGTGGTTGTGCTCTGAGATTAGAATATATGAGTTGTCAATCACAGAACAACACCTAGTACATTTTGTGGTATCAAAGTTAGGGAAGATCTCTTAAGGAGCCAGTTATCTCAACGTACTTCCTCAGTATCAGAGAAATTAATGTAATTTTCTGTAGATATTGCTAGTTTGCAAGGTCTTTCTTTTCTGTAGAGAAGCAATTCCTACAGTCAGTACAGCTCTGTAAGTAAAACTTAAGGAAGCTCAATGGGACTTTTTGAGTTACTTGACTGTATATGCTTCAATTTGAACTCTTATTTTTTATTTCTATCTGCCTAAAGTAGGTTTAGAAAGCTTGTATCTATTACTCTATGTCCCCAGAAAAGAGCAGGGGGAGAGGAGTTAACTGAGCTATACGCTGTAGAGTGAGTCTTCATGACAGCAAAGGTCTCCACACACTCAGTCTATAGCAGATTAGAGGGGATCAGTGCATGTTTCCAATACACAGTATACACTGATGTTCACCTTCATAGCTTAGATGGTTTAATAGGGAAAATTTTTCAATTTTCCAAGCTGGTGCAGAGCACTTTTTAACCCGGCAACCTCAGTGGCTGAGGCTGGATCTGATTCTGCATATCTAGCTGTTCCAGCTAGTAGCCAAGCTATTGACACTGAGTGGGTCATACTTCTCACAGTTGGAGTTATAGAAAGCAGAACAGATACTTCATAAAATTCCAGAATAAACAGCACTTAACAGCCATTTCTCACCTACAGAAGATGGTGAGATTCTTCTATTCACACTAGACTGGAAAAAGCATCATTTATGCTTCAGTTGTTGCTATTTCCATGTACACAGAACAATACTTCTAGTAAAGGAGAATCCTGCTGAGTGGGTGGAACCAAATCCTGTGAAGAGCTGGGATGACCAACACTATTTTCCATAGCTTCCCTGTGAAGAATCAGGTTTTCACAGCACTGAGACAGCCTGTGTTCACTCTCAAGCATTTAGAAATCCAAAAGAGGTAGATCATGAAAGACTGAACGCAGTTTCCAATTGTGCTTTGGAAACCTACCATTCAATGCACTAATCGTCCATGGCTAACTAGTCACCTGGTAAATCAGAACTTGGTACTACACTGGAAATAGGTCAGACTAACAAAAATATGCTTTCTTAAGGGTTATGGACATAAGCTATTAATGAGTTTAAACTGTTACACTCTGAATTTCATAAAAAATACTTCCCAAACCATACCAAGGTCAATGTCAGAAGCAATTGCAAATTGCCAGTGTAAAGGAAGAGACAAAAAGGGCATTAGTCCACTATAGCTGAGCTTGGTTATACACAAGGGCAGGTGCACGAACTCAAATCACAGATGGAGAGAAAAGGTGCATGATGCCAGGCTGGTAAAGAAACTTCATGAGGCCCAAGAGTTTCACCCTCTCTGCATGACTATCAGTAAGGTAACTGGATGCAGGGCATCTGCTAAAGCTTTCTTGCCATGACTAATGGTGGATCAGAAGTGATTTCCATAAGGTAGGTAACTGGTATGACAGACCACTCTTTCACACTTTCCAGGGCTTCTCCCCAGGAGACTAAACCTGTCATCTGTTCTAAGGAAATATGCCATAACATTTTAATTTCCTGGCCCTGTTTGCTAAATGCATAATCTGTGGGAGCAGTATTGGTTGATCACTGCTAGGTGATACACAAAATATCCTTTCAGTGAGTATAGTCTTTGATTTTTAAGTTGCTACAGGCTTCCTCCTTTCAATTGCTTGTCTATCACTTGAATCATAACCTTTTAGAGGAAGAGACTATTTCAATATGCATATAAAACAGTTGGACAAAGCTCAGAGAACAAAAAAGCCCACAAGAACACCAAGGCAATTCAGCACAGTAACAATGAAGAAAAGCAAAATACTGTAATGAATTAATCAGCAGTGTTATGCTGTAAAAGAATATCATCAGTCCATTTTTCTGGTTTGGATGCAGAGGCACAAAGAGATTAGATGTTTATCTGCCCTACTGAAACCCAAATACATAGTGAAGTTGAGGATGGGTTCAAAATATTTCTGTATCTGACCAGCCCATCTTTATTTTGGCAGAAACCTAGTCTTTTAAAAACTTACCATTAATTCTAAGTTAAAACTAGACAAACTTTGCTAAGGAAATCTCTTGCTGTGTACTCTGAGCATATCTAATCTCCCTTAGGAAATTATCATTGATTTGGGCAGACTATTCTTCATTCATTCCGTGTTAATGTGCTTATTAATCATCATCAATGACTACTGTCTCAGGAAATGCTAGTTCCATAAACTAAACCTTCTTTCCATTTAATGCACACTCAAGATTTAGTTTGTGTTGATCTGACAGCTGTCTTCTCTGAAGAGGACTCAAATCCTACCGCTACCGCTGGGCTGGATTTGGCTGTGGGACTCAACGCAGTACAAATCAGGTGTCGTTTTTCCAAACCCAACACCAATACATTATTTACACAGTATGCCAATTGCAATAGCACGGTAAAAAAACCTGCAGGATCACCTTTACACAAGCATTAGGAGGCACTGCTCAACAACTTTTCTGGGGCTGGAGCAGATTAAAAGCAGTTTCCAAGCTCTAGCTGAAACGCTTACCCCAGTGCCTAACTTGCATTGGCCGACTATGGAAAGGCAGCACTGAAATGGAAAACGCAAAGCAGGAGTCGCCTCCCGGGTGCGCACGCTGCTGCCGCAGCAAGGTGCTGGGCTGAAAATACCGCGCACTTGCTGGGAGCTCTGCCAGTCCCC
>NW_010175375.1:0-1451 GCF_000695765.1 Mesitornis unicolor
TGTGGGGCATTGAATATTTGGCCAGCAATATGTACCATAGTGCTGTCTTGCTGCTTTCCAGTCTATTTCTGCAAAGAAGTTTTGCTGCATTAAGTCAAACTAGTGGCTGGAAAGGTCAGAGTCCTTTCCTCTAGGAGGAAGCAAATCTTGGAGGGAAAGGCAGTGTGTGTTGACATCTATTCCTGCTTTCAATGGTGGTGAAGTGCTGATAAAGGTAAGATTCTCTGCCACGCTTTTGGTGCTAGGATGGCTTTTGGCACATGTTGGAGATCTGTGAGTCTTCTCTTGATCCATTTGGTACACTGCTCTGTCTCGTATTGATGCTGTGTGGTCAGCTGAATTTCCTACTGACATCTTCAAGAGCATTTGGTCTCAGCTTGCCCAATGTCTGTGAACAGTTCTAGTCCAAGGTCCTCAAAAAGACTAGGTCTCCAGAGACTAAACTTAAAGATATCTGTTTTATGGTCTTCTTTAAATTCCAGTGCCTCCCTTTAAATCCACAGGGATTTGTGGAGACTTTGTGGGCTGCTAGCATTAGGCTCTTCAGTTAAACTGGGCTGTGCTTCCTCAGAGTACTACCTCTTCAGCAAAATGAGCATGCCAAAGGGCAAATTTAACAAAACCCCTGAGATTCCTCCTCAGGCATCTCCAATGCCTCATGGAGAGTTGGTGGCAGAAATCCAGATAAACCACACGATTCAAAAATAAACAATCCTCTTCCCAAAGTAGCTTCTTCCCACTCTTCTCACTTTCTCTAAGGCCTTTTCCGATGCCCTTGGATGTAGAAGCTGTCAACGCCTCCTTTTCTTCCCAGGCTCACCAGATCCTGCAGTCACAGTCTGTCTGGGAACCTCATCAGCCCACCAGTGTCTTGGGCTGGGGGAAAGACAGAAATTGCTTCCCTGCAACTACCTGCTCTCAGGAGCCCCACATGTAATTACCCAGTCAGCATGGAAGACATCCGCTTCCCTTCCTCTGCTAAAAAAAATAACCTCTTTCCTTGCCTGAGCTAATACCAGATGAATGTGCTTTGTAATGTGTCTCTTCTTGTTCCTAAATCTGATTCTGTTTTCTATGGCTGTTTAGCAAGGCAGAGGAGCTGGAGCTGTAAGTTGAAGCACAGCAGCACAGCCTCCATGCGGCCTTGTTGAAATTTGGCTTTCAAACATTAATGGTCATGACTGGCCGAGCAGAAAAGCAGTATTTTCTTTTTCTCATGTTCCTAGACCTGGTCAGGAGATATGGGGAGCAACGTGGAGGCTTAGGCACAGCCAGGCTTCTGTTTGTCGATGACGGCTCTAATGGGGTGAGGACAGAGCAAACTGAAGCAGGGTGTGGTATGTTCCTGCAGGAGATCACGAAGGTGCTGGGTGTCCTGTCCTCATCCTTAATGGTCCTGGCTTGGCTTTGCTAGGGAATGTGATGCAGGATCGGGCAACAATCAGGCATTC
>NW_010175375.1:1482-1830 GCF_000695765.1 Mesitornis unicolor
TGACAGTGCCTCATGGCTCTTACTTTCTACTTTTTTTATTTCAAGAACAATTCAAAAAAACCACTAAATCACCAAAAGGTACAATTGAAGTTTCTGAGCACTGTTTGTCTGCTGATTGTTCAAACAAAGGGCTGGGGTGTCACTAGGCGTGTGGAACAAGAGGCTTTTGGGCCCGATTCCAGGTTCTCTTCCCTCAGGCCAGGGCAGGGGAAGGCAGGGCGTAACCAGGCCGCTGAGCCGGTTGCTAGGGCCGCACTGTGCCTAGCAACTGCTTACCTCGGCTCTGCGCTTGCGCAGTGATGAGTCCTACGCCGCGGGGCACGCCGGGAATGCGCAGAGCCGCCGGTG
>NW_010175375.1:2213-16924 GCF_000695765.1 Mesitornis unicolor
GGGGGTCCTTGGGCGAGGGCGCCCCGCAGCCCGCCGCTGACGGACCGGCTGCTGAGTAAGCCGCCCTTCCGCTACCTGCACGACGTGATCACCGAGGTGGGCCGGGAACCGGCCTGCGGGCCCGCTCCACTGTTGCTAGGCAACAGGGCCTCCCTACGGGCTCGGCCGCCCCCTAGTGGGTGGGGGTGTGGCTGCTGCGGGGTGGAGGGATGGGGAGAGGGGTTCCCCCCCAGGCGCAGAGGTCCCCACAGGAGCGGAGATTCCCCTCAGGTGCGAGGCTGTGGAGGGGAGCTCTGCCGATGGGACACCCGGGGCCTTCGCCCAGAATGGGGAACCCTGGCGCCTTTCCAGGGCCCTGGGGTCCGCGCAGGGCAGAATGGCGCACCCAGGTCGCTGCTGCGGGGGTTACGCTTGGAGTAGCAAGTGTGTCTGAGATGTTTTAGGGTAGCGAGTAAATCTCCGGAGGTTTAGGGTTGCTGGTATTGGTTAAGACCAGGTAAGGGGTCTGACTCCATTGTTCAAGCTGGTGTTGGTTGTTTTTCCATCTCTTATTAAAAAAAAAGTTTTAATTTTTATATTCACTGAGTTGCTGCATTTATACATAGTCGCATATAAAGTCAAGAAGGGAATAATGCAGAGCTGTGTTTAAAATGCATAATGGTGCAGATGAAGTTTTTGTTGTGAATCTGTTTTCACCAACCATCAAGGTTAAAGATGGAATTAAATGGGAAGGGAGGCCTGAGCCATAAGCAAGGATTAAGTCTCGTTTCAGAGCATGTTCAGAGGCACAGCAGACCTCAGAACCTGCTCTAGACATGGTTCCAAACAAGGTTATCATCTCTGAAAGCAAATAAGGCCAAAATATTTCCTATTGCCACACAAGCCCTATTGAACAGAGGCCTTCCAGCGTTCCTAACTTACTTCTTTTCTTCTGTTTTGAAGGTAATTAGAGTGACAGGCTTTATGAAAGGACTTTACACGGATTTTGAACTGAAATCAGATAATGTTAAGGTGAGTGTAAAACTTCCTTGTTAATAAGCTTTAATATTAGTATTCTTTGAAACTCGCCACAAGGTACTTTTGGTCCTTTCTGCATTGAATGTCACGGACTTGTCTTTCGTTTTGTGAAGAAATTGTAAAAGGTCTTGCCTCTTGGCTATGTTATACAGTGTATGGGATGAACACCTATAAATTGCATTTGTGGATGTGACACAAACAAGCTGTCATGTGTAAAGAACTATTTCTGTACAGATTTCAAAACAGTGAGAGTTAATCTATGACCAGATCTAGGTTTCCAAAATATTATTGTATTACAGATGAAAAGATTCACTATGTAGCAAGACTGCCTTGAAGTAGTTAGGCATTGTTAATAAATCAGAAACACTAGAGATCCACTCGCAGCTTTTTTTTAAGAGAGCTGTGGTGTCTCAGTGGGATGTATGGTTTTATATTCGTTGCTCTATATATGTGTGTATTCTGTATACATATATACAGTAAATATTCTTGCTTAATATTGCAGGACTTGCCAAGGCATTCGTCTAAAATATGCATTCCACAATAGGTTTATTACAGTATAGAAATGGCTAATTACTGAAAGAGAAGATGAATGTTATTACTGAAAAATGCTTTTCTTAAGTACAAGGGTGTCTTTAGTCTCTCTTTGTTGCTCTTCTGTTGTCTGCCTCTTTGCTGAGCTGATGTGGACGTCAATTACTGACTTGATTGGAAACTTTGGTCACTTGTTCATGGCAAATAACGCAGTGTTTGTGTGTTGCTAGTTAGGCAGCTACATCCCTTGGTGATTGTTCACACAGCAACTGAAAGTGTGAGGTCTGGGAGCCTGGCTTGTCACCATACAGCTGGTTGCATGGGTGTTTCATGCACTTCTTGCAGCTAATTATTGACCTGATATGAATTTTTGTGGCTGTTCTTATTATTGTTGACGTAACTGAAATCTAAATTAGTTATACTGTAGATTGATTGTATTTTTCTACTTTTACTGTCCCCATTGAAGCTTGCCAATAGTTTCTATGATGAAGAACAGATTCGCTCATGCTGCCTCTTTGGAGAACACCATGTGTTTTATTTGTGACTCAAAAAAGCAGATTTCTTAGCAACTCCTGAGGAGGTCTTTGCACCTACGTATTGTGATAGCTGGGAAGTAGCACTGATCTTGAGTACTTTCCTGTGACTTTCTTTCACAGTTTGTGAGATGATGGTTTTCAAGAGCTCAGGCAGAGAAGATCAAAACGCTGCCATGTAGTTGTGTTTTTCTTTTCAAAACACCGGTCAAGAGAGAGGCTTGGCTGTCACAAGTTGTTTTCTTACTGTGATTTCTGTTGGAGTTGTAGACAATGTGAAGAGTAATCGTTTTGCAGAGACCAAAACTACCCACAGAGAGCTGGGGTCTGAGAGCAGCAGCTGGAGTCCGTGTTGTGAACTGCCATACATATTTCTGTGCTAGGGTGATCTGCTTCATGTAACGCTAGGGAATGGTCCTCACCTGGTGTGGTGATCTGGCAGTAGATGCACGGACTTGGAACAGGCAGGATGCTTTCAGAAAAAAGGAAATATTTGTACCCCCTGTAAAACAGTCTCGTTGCTGTAGTCCACAGTCTGTTTGCTGTGGACTGGGAAACACTGACAGTTGCTTTTTGCGAGCTGGCTATGTTGTTGGGGATCACAAGGTGCATAGACTGAAATCAGGAAAGTCCAAAACTTGTGGTCTAGCCTGTGTGGTGGCTGGGGCTGGCTCCTGTTCTGGACATCCCTTTACACAGTGTTGCGCACACATACATGCAGCAACTGTCTTTGTTTCTAGTTTCAACTTACCTCTCCCATGCGGACATAGCAATGGTGTAAACATGTTTTTCTCTTATAAATGGAAAAATTGGGTATCAGGCTTGCTCTTTTAATTTTTCACATTAGCTTTATATCTACACACAAAATAAGTTTTAAAAAAGTATATCTATATATCTATATATCTAGATCTCTATCTATATATCTAGATCTCTATCTGTATATCTAGATCTCTATCTGTATATCTAGATCTCTATCTATATATCTAGATCTCTATATATGCAAATAAGAAGTCGTGCCACTTGGAATAGTGGAGATACCTTTTTTTGAAATCTACCTAATAGAAATTATTTTCTTAAGCTCTCAGCACTGTTTCATATGTTTGTTTCTGTTTTGATGGAACTTTGTTTAGTGATGCAGGTAGGAGCTGTAGATTTCTCACTGGCTTCACAAAGATTTCTTATTTGCACAGAGAACACTGATAACTGCTGAAAATTGTGAAGATGTAGGAGAAAATTTTGGATCTTTATTTGAAAACTTGTTTGGTTTGGAATAGCGTCCTGTCTCCTTCCCTAAATTAATAGATTGTATGTCCTTGGAAGGGCGGGCAACTATTTTAATGGAAGGTTGCAGTATTTCCTTCCTTTCTTGTTTTATTTTTGAACACAGGGAGCACTGGTGAGGGCAAAGTGCTCCTGATGTTAATGGAGACAATCTGAAAATCCCAGCTATGTGGCAGTTGTTTGTTTTAATCCTTTCAGAAGAGGCAAAGATGGGAAATACCCTGACTCTGGAGACTGTCTTCCCACACATTTAACTGACCATTCTTGCAACGGTTCTTGTTTATGGAGAGTGACCCTGGGACTCGAGATACCGCACGAGCAGCTCTATTGAGCTCCAGTGCCACAATGATACTCAGTGCTACCAGTAAAGAGTGTAGTCCTTGCTCAGCCAAGGAAAAACTGGCTTCTGATGCTTTCCTCTGCATCAGTATGTCTGTCAAATTAGACCCAGGTCATTCTGTGCACCTGAGATACTCAGCCAGTAATTGCAGTGCAAAACCAGGTGTTTTACTGGACATTTACAACTCTTCCTTTCCCCACTGAACTGAAATGGCAGTGATCCGCTTTTCAGTTATCAGTCTGAATGCAGTAGTGTATATTCTTTTGAACTAGTGCCTGTGAAAACACGCATACAGAATTCTTCTCACATGGATTTACTTTTTAACAGGCTAGTAAAATACTTTTTTAATCTCCACTCATGACTGTAAAGGATGAGTGAGTAGACTTCTGTGCTGGGCCTGGTAAATATTCCTTGAATTTTATTATGTTTTATTAATAAAACCCCTTCCCTTCCTCCTCCCTCCAAGTATTCTACAGCTGCAGAGACTTCACACCATGATTTCATTCTCTGGGCCAAGAACCCTCCAATGAAATTTTACTTGGCAGGGGTTGGTTTATTTTGTCTTTATTTTTTTCTTACGATCTTGCATAATCACCCGAAGCCATCATCTCTACTGAAGGGCACTTTGGGAAAGTTGTTTGTAAAATATAATTGTAAAACCAAAACACATCTGGTGATTGTGGTGATAAAGATATGTGCCTGTATCCCCTTCCCACCATCTTTGTTTCCTTTACTCACTTTAAGTCTGGTTGTAAAGTATGTGTACAAGCATGTACATCCCTCCATTTAGACTCATATTAGTCCTATAACTTTGGGACTTCTGTGATGAAAAATACTTGGTGCAAGAACTGTCCTTCTGAGCAGTATCTGCTGTAACAGCCCTTTTATAGCTCTTTAGTGATTCTTTTGGTAATACTTGCAATCATTTCTTAAACAAGACTTGATCTTCGTTAACACGTAATGCTCGAAAATAGAGTGCTAAGGGTCTTACAGCAGTCTTAAAATGCACTGAAGCTAAACGATAAAAATATTAAAAAGACAAAGTTATACCTTAACTTTGGTCATTCCAGTTCAGTGTTCGCCCATTATCAAAGCTCTCATTACTTAATCAGAAATAAATAGCTAACTATAAATCAGGGGGAGCCTTCTTTCCTGACCTTACAAACCATGTGCTGCTCTTGTTATAAGGGTGCTTTCTACAACTGTTCCTCCATCAGAATTTTTCTCGTCTTTAGGTGATGTGCGGAATTATTTTGGAGTCTCAATATCATTTTTAATTGCTCTTTTACCAGGATAAAGATGCCAAAATCAGCTTCCTTCAGAAGGCAATTGATGCTGTTGTAATGGTAACAGGAGAGCCGCTGTCAGTAAAACCAGCACGTGTCGTGGCTGGACATGAACCTGAAAAAACCAATGAATTTCTTCAAGCAATTGGGAGGTGTTGCTTAAATAAGGTATGACATCACTTTATATATTTTATACACATATACACATAGTATCAGAGTTTATCTGTAACAGACTTTATTGACACTCTTCTGCTATTTTTCGTTACACAAGAGACACGTTGGGTCACCACTTAAAATAACAAAACCACGTAAATGGTATGTGATCCTTTGCAGAATTTGAGCCAGATCCCCATTCAAATGCTTTCTGGATATTTTAGTGCTTTTAATGCTTACTGGTTTTTATTTTTCACCTTATTCACTGGTCATTTAATAACATCTTTTAGGTTTGAAGAACAATATGAAGCTTTAGAACTTTTAAAACTTTGGGATGCAGACACATTAATTATATGACTGGATGCTGCCACCTTTGACTTTATCTTCTTCAAAATTTCAGTCAAATCTCTAATTCTGCAATGAAAGTAATTTTTGCAGTGTGATGCCTTTTTTCCCCACATTTTTTGAGTATAGAAATGGAATAAAAGAGAAATTTGATAGTCTGCTAAAAATAACTGCAGGCATGGTTCTTAAAATAATTGTTGCATTAAAAGTACTGGGGATCCTTTGCTTATAGGTGTTACAGAGAGTTTTGAAATACTAAAGTATTATCTAAACTCCTTGAATTAATGAATGTGAAGAAATTGTGTATAACTAGCTGAAATACTACAGTGTTTAGAGGCTGTCTGCAAGTTTTAGTTTGGATTATCTTTGTCTGATAATCTACTCATTTACATTTATGTTATTTTGTTTTAATTAGCTGGAGTGCTATGAGCTTCTTCCTTAGGAATTGCTTGAGGTC
The DNA here is from genome assembly GCF_000695765.1 of Mesitornis unicolor. Taxonomy (NCBI): domain Eukaryota; kingdom Metazoa; phylum Chordata; class Aves; order Mesitornithiformes; family Mesitornithidae; genus Mesitornis; species Mesitornis unicolor. Next base: position 8,157 of record NW_010175375.1, read on the forward strand.
AGGAAGGGGGAAGTTGATAAACATATGCACAGAGACTGGACGAGTTTGAAAATGTGCTTGATGGAACAGCTTTGTAGAATGCTGTGATGAGATTTAATATCCAGAGGATATAAACTATCCATGAGAGCTAAGTTAATTAGCCCTTTCCCTTGGCTCTTATTGCGAAACATAAGCTTTATGTTCATTGGGAGAAATTTCCTTCTCTCTCTAACTTGATACTTTTGGTGCTACGCTGAGGACACTGCTTGCAGTTACTTCGCTCAGGCAAGTGTTGCTAATGTGCAGAAGTCAGTGTCCAAATGTGAAAACCCACAAAAATTCATAGTTTTGCACTTACAAACCAGGAGAGAATCAGGAGTCGGCCCCCAGGGCAATATCAGTTTTAGTAAAAGCTGGTCCTGGTCCAGGAAGAATTCCCTGGCAATGTGAGGATTGTTTTGTCTTTTTTTTGTCAGTATAGTCAAACTCTTTGCCACTTGAACATGAAAACATGATGTTAACTTGCTCTCTAAATGATCTAATTAATAATTGCTTGTCTTAAAAAATGAACTGGATGCAGAAGCTTTTTAAACACTTCAACTGCAGCTTATTGAAAGTTATTCTTCATGTAGTTTTCTTTTCTTTAGTGACTGTTGCTCATTGAGCAAGTGAAAGTGCAGTGGCCTAAAAGAGGATGCAAATACAATGTAGTGTGCCTTGAAGAGTGTTTAACCAATCTAGCAATTGTGGTGTAAGGATCTGATAGCCATTTATGTTACTATTTTGGAAAATGTTTAGGTTGCTGCAATGAGAATTACTGTTGTGTTGTAAATACATGCTGCTTTCTGTGTATTGTATAGCTCTGGCACATATAATCAAATTGTTACAAGAATTACAAGAAGATGTTTGACATAAAAGATTACTCTTGTGAAAGAATGTTCCCAACAGAGCGAAAATAAAAGCTTTATTTTAAAAAAATCAAACAGCCAGCAAAAAACCCAAGTAATGTTGATTGTAGAGATAGGAAGGAATGAGATGTTGAGTAAAATAATTTACTCATTTCAATGATATTTTTCTGTGTCTTGTAGCTGTCCAGTGATGTTGCTGTAAAAAGGATCTTAGCTGGAGAAAGAGCTGATGCTAAAGGGAAACCTCCGTCCTCTAAACCTCGAGATAAAGAAAGCAGAGAATCCAAAACAGAAGAACAGAAAAGCCATAGAGATAGAGAGGTAGGCATTTGCAACTTTTGTGAGGTACAGAGGCTATCGCTTCTTATGTTTTGTTGGGGTTTTCTTTCAGCTTGCATTTTTGTCTATGGAAAGTAACTGCCTGATAAAGTTGCCATTTGTTGGAAATAATTTTTAGTGTTTACTTTCTTTTTTAGGGTAGACGCGACACTGAAGTTAAAGACAGAGGCTCAAGCAGAGACAGAAAACCCAAAGGAGATTTGAAAGAGAGCGAAGATAGAGAAAAGGAAATTAATAAACAGAAGGATAATGAAGACAGACACAAAGACCCTGAAAGAGACACCTTAAAGGAAGGAGAAAAACAAGAAAGGGAAAGAAACAAAAGCAGAACAACCAAGCAAGGAAGAGAGACAGAAAAAAACAAGGGGAAAGGAGACCCAGAACGAGAAGATGATCTTGAGCATGATAAAGGACAGGAAAAGGAGAAAAAAAATGAAGGAGGAAGAGAAAAGGACAGACTGAAAGGAAGAGACAAAGATAAGGCTAGGGACAGAGAACGAGAGAAAGACAGAGATAGAGGAAAAGATCGGGAAAGGGATAGACAAAGAGACAGAGAAAAAGATGGGGAGCATTTAAGAGAACATGCAAAGGATAAAGCAGAGAAAAAGGTAATTGAAATCTTATTTCAGAGAAGAATTAACTTACGGCACGCGGTGGTAGGGACCGAATGTTTGTTATAATGACCTTGCATGTTTGTATTCTCTGCTCATTTAACAATTAAGTACTTTCTTTAACAGCAATTACTCTCATGAAGTGAAAGTGTCGGTGTGGATTTGATCTGGTAAGAGTGTGACTGAGGCCATGTGTGTATCTTCATGTCTCTGTCGTGGTATATCTTGACTTGAGCCATCAGATTCATCTGACTGTGCTTCCTGAACATCTAGTAAGAAGCTGTTTCTTTGAACTCTGCATGTCTGGATTCTCCTGATCACATTATGTTACATTTGGCAAAGAGGGGTGGCAGCAGCTGTTACGTGGTTAGATCTTCACGTGTCTTCCCAGCAATGCATGCTGTTGTTGCAGCCATGGCCAGCTTTTGGGGAAGATGGGCCTGAAGAGAGTTCCTCTGGGTCACAACTAGTCATTAATACCTCTCTTGAGCTTACTTCTATAGCAGGACACTCAGGATGGAGTTGTTCATCTGTATTTTTTTTCTGCCTTTCTAGATTAAGCTGCTTGCTTCCTGCTTGATTTTTTCTTTTTCTTGAAAGAACCGTTTGAAGCCCATCTGGATTCTTGCAAGGGTGCTCTGTTTGCAGTGGGCTCTGTGCATCGTGTTGCATCTTTGAGAAGGAACACATCCACTGTTTCCCCATACCTCAGACCTCAGTGTAAAGTCCTAAACTGTCTTAAGAGACGTCACTTCATTGCCTTTCATTTTGTTGTTCTGTTTATCTTCTCTCTTCTTCCTCTAAATGTTTCCTGTTCTCCTTTTCTGTTCTGTTGCGTACTGGTTCATGGCAGAAATTTGGGATTAATGGGCATTAAAGGTGCTTCTGTTAGGGCGTGGATTAATTTTATTAGATATGAGAAAGCACTTCTGTTTGTACTTGTCTGCTGGCCTTAAGGATTCTTATCTTTCTGGTATTATTCAGAAAGAACGATGTTAAACTCTCGATTTTGCTTGGTTAGTCCCCTGTGTGGGGGAGGCAAGGTAAAGAGAGCAGGTAGGTGCATAAGAATACCATTGCAATGTGCTCACTTCTACTCTATGCTCATTTCCCCTTTCACGTTATTCAGGTAAGTAGCTTGCTTCTTGGCACACTGAATCTAGAGCAATTAATTTCTTTTCAGTCTGCAGATTCAGAGGAATCTACGCGTAGAAAAATCCAGAGGCCGACTAAAGACAGCAAGTTCCAGCTAGACAATGAGGTTAGTAGCACAGAAGATCTGGGAAGGTGAATATCGACAGTATTGCATTCTAGAATGATTTAAGAGTCTGCATGAAAGGGATGTAGGATTGAGAAGAAGGCAGATGACAAGTTTTAGGGCTGTAAAATTGTTTGTGTGTTAGTTTGTTTTTTAAAATTTCTCTGAGCTTGGACCAAGAAAAGTCAACTCGGTTTACTTCATTTTCCAGATTTTACTTCTGTGTATTGATGTATTGGGTACTTCAGAAGAAATACTTATTTGTTCAAAGCTTTCTGTTTATTGCTCTGAATCTTTCCTGGAAAGCTGGTGGTTGTTCTTCTTTTTTATGCTTTACTAGAAGTTACTCTTTTGGAAAGAAAAGGAGTCGAATGTTGTGTCTGGGCCTGTGTTTTGCAGCTGGCTGATGGCAGGGCAGAATAGCAACTCACTCATTGCCTCTGAACAGTAGCTGTTGCTTGTGATACCACTGTGTCTGCATCTGCTGCTTCTTGATGACCTGAGGCAATTTGTGGAGTTATGGAGCCATATGGCTACATGTTTAAAGAGTGAGACTTCAATAAATTAACCTAAAGCAGCTCAGGCTAGGAAAAAATAGGCAGGATCCCAAGTCTAGAAGGAGTCTCTGTTAAGAGTCTATGGGCCACTGACATCATTGTGTCTTCTACATGAGATGACAAATTTATAGCTATTCTTTGACTAAAATCCAAGCAAACTTTTTAAATTATTGGCACTCGGAGGGAAAGCTTATAAAATAGTTTTTAGCCTGAAGCAAATGTTCATGGCCAAGTTAAACTTCCTGCAAATTGGGTCTCTAATGGAAATTCTGAGCCTCATCCCAAACTATCGTAGTGCTCTTGGGCACCACGGTAATACACTAGGGCAGTAAAGTTTCATTTCCCGTCTTAAGTGCTTTTGGGAGCGATTCCAAGGCATGTGGGTTTATTACTTTAAATCTAGATGACATGCTTTTCCTCTGCTTGCTTGCGTAACAGTAGACGCTGCTTAGTTTTTAGGTGATGAAAACACACACTTTAGGCCAGTGCATGACAAATGGTCATCTTCTTAAGACTGGAAGAGAGGAATGAAATTAAAATGTTCACAATGAATTTTGTAGAGATTGAGAGCTAAGATAGCTGCACAAAGTGATTTAGAGGAAACTCCAGCATGAAATGAATTCAAATGGACTGGGGTTGTTCATCCTGTCCTCATGGTAGTTTCGCAGCAGGGTGTAATGCATTTACTTCCAGGGATTTACCCTGATTTAAACTACTGTAACTTCATTTAAGTCACGTGGCAGTGAACAAGTGTATGGAAACGAAGGGAAACAGTTTGTCTTTACGCACATGAAGAGTATTGAATCATAGTTTGTAGTCTCTGCTGCACAAGTAACAAATCTTCAGCATATGCCTTTTAGCTTTTTGTAAATATAATACAAGTGAAACAATCTGAAGCAGCCCCTCTCAAGCAATGGCTGATGTGCCAGTACCTAACATGCCTTTTTTCTGCCCTGAGGATTAAACTCTTCTTCTCTGGTTTGTTCCTTTCACGCTGACTTACTCACTTACCCTGCTCCTCGTCCTGCTCTCTTTATCCTCACAGAATCACAGAACATTAGGGATTGGAAGGGACCTCAAAAGATCATCCAGTCCAATCCTCACACTCCTAGCCACAGCATCTCTTTCTTTCCAAGACCAGTCTTATGTGGCTTCACGGCATTAGGAGCTATTTGTCTTCCATTTAATTTTCATCTTGTTTCTTCTGTATTTGAATTAAGGCCTTTTCTTCAGACATGCTGCTTGGCAGTGTAAGAATAGGGAAACAGTGCGGAGGAAAAGCAGTAGGGAATGGGAACTTTTATTTCATTGGAGATGTCAGTGGAATTTCAGGCTGAATGGCTTCTATGCTGCATTGACTTTAGGGAACAAATTATTTTTTATATTTATTTTACATATTCTACAGGTAGAGCAAAGCTGTGACTTAAAGCTTAGTTCCTGGCTTTGCTCCTGTGAGATTAGGAGTCTTAAGTATGATTCTAACTGTATTCACGCAAGTCTGAATTTTGCTTGCTGCTCATTATCAGAGGGCAGCTTTAAAATGCTACTGAAATTTTGACAGGTTGACTTTTTTTTTAGAATGTCTTTTTCTCCGTATGTTACTCAGAATGTAGCAGTCATCACATGAGCATCTATAATTTTCTGGAACTAAAAGAAAGCAAATATAAGTAGGAATTAAGAAGAGAGGTTTGGCTAACACGTGGCAGTCAGAAGAAGATTATTTGCTGCTTCAAGGCTAGCTGTTGGGTACCACACTGTGATGGGGGTGAGGTTGAGTTATACTCTGTTAGCTCTCAGTCCATCTCCGGTTAAAGTCTTGTTTAAAATGGATGCTTCGTAGCGTGAGTGACCTTCTAAATAATAAAGATAATTTTGTCTTTTGACAAAAAGTGATTGAGGTCATAGTGCTTCTGAGCGTATGGTGCTGTTTATGTGAAAGTGGCTGCAGAACAGGTATGTCATTTACCCCTAAGGCCAAACACTTTTGAAAAGTCTCTTCCATTTTACAGATGGCTGCCGAAACTCTTGGCTAAAGCTTTTTGTAATATCCTGTCACTTTTGGCCACTTCTGCACTGACTTTTTTATTTTTGCCCTACAAACTCTATTGCTCTGGAACTGGTCATTCGAATCAGCCTCTAAGTCATATCTAATGAACTTCCATCTCTGCTGGAACTCATCTTGGCTGTATAATGAAACAACCGCCGAATGAAAAAAAGACACAAGAGCCCTACAAGCAGCACAGGGAATTGTTCCATGGAAATCTGCTGGACACGGCTCAAATATTTTTGTTCCGGTGCTGTGAGTGACCCTCTCTTTTTGGTGTTAGTTATGAATAAACTGGCTCCTGTAATAGAAATCCAACATTAAAACTTAGGTTTTAAAAAGTGGGATTTTTCTGTAATTCTTTTAGCATTTGAAAGGTTTTAATTAGCAGAAGCTAACACAAATAGAACACCAGCTTGTGAGCCTTCGTTTGAGCAAAAGAGAATTGGTTGATATTTTCCTAGTTAAGTTTTATCGCTACGGAGTCAAAGTGACCTTAGCAAATAGAGATCTTTCCTTGTTGCTGTTGCACACTGATAAATTATGCCTGTTGATAATGATAGCTGTTTTAGGAATAAAGACAGGTTGAGGAAAAGAACAAAGAAAGGCTTGAGGGTGCCATAGCTTGCTGTAAAAGCATTAGAAAGGAGCTGTGTTTTGCTTGCTGAGCAATAATTCATTGCACAGAGTTACAAAATGTGTTTGTATGCTGTTGTGGTTTAACCCAGCAGGCAGCTAAATACCATGCAGCCACTCACTCACTCTCCCTCAGTGGGGTAGGAGAGAGAATTGAAGAAGAAAGGTCAGAACATCTGTGGGTTGAGATAAAAACAATTTAATAATTGACATAAACAAAACTAAAATAATATAATGATAATAATAGGAAGAACAGTAATACAACACATAAAGTTATACTCGACTCACACAGAAGTTGCGAGTCATGCACTCCCAGCAGTGAATATTTGACAAGATAAAAACCACTGCAAACACCCATGAAAATGGGGGAATAGGAGGCCTTGAGAGTGGAACAATGCAACCCTCTGGGGTTGATGACCATCAAGGAGAGAGAGGGCATCCCCAGAAACTCTCCAGTTTACAATGAGTGTCACATTTATGGTATGGAATAATAATTCTGTTGGTCAGCTGCTCTGAAAGCCCCTGGCTTTAACTCCCCCCAACTTCTGCACCTGGTTATCTCAAAACTACCACAGACCTTGATCACTGCATACCAGTGCCGGTCAAAAACTAAAACGAAGTGACTTATCAACTCTGTTTCCGTGAAATTGAGTACTGTGGTTCTTGCAGAAATGCCTTTCCTGAATAGAAAACAGATTCTGTGATTCTGTCTCAGCAAAACCAGGACATATCTGTAGTTATATAAAACTGCTATGCTTGTATACATACTGCTTACGTTTCATGTGCAGATAGACCTTCTGGCACTGTGGATCTAATTAGAAGTGAAGTAATCCAAAACATTGTGGAGGGGTGATTGAGTTGGATTCCTATTCACAGACTTAATTGTGGTTTATTTTTAGTGATCTGATGAATTAGAGGGGGAAAATCCCAGTGGCCTATTTATGTGAAGAGTTGTCCCACTTCCTTGCTTGGGTGGAAGTGTTTTCTCTCCCTTTGGCTGCTGATACATGGATTGGCCATGGCTAGAGGAGATGCATGTTCAGCATATGCAGAATTAGTTATGGAAGCAGTGTAAAAGTCGCTGATAGAAACTGTTCATGACATCCTTTCATGAATGTGGAAGCTGGTTGTTGCATGGAAAGGGGGAGGAATTAGCAGTTTGACGGGATGTCTTTAAAGCGTATTCTTCTTCTTGACCTGCTGAAACATTAGAAATCATCGTTGTCTTATGTTTTAAAGTAAAAGTCCATCTATTTAAAGGTTAAATAATGAGGACAAAGCAGCAGGTTGGACGGTTTACAGCAGGCTGCTGTATCCTCTCCAAATAGAGACGTAATGACTCAAAACTGGGAAGTGTGCATACATCCATCTAGGATTCCATTTTAATATGTTTTTTCCAGGATGGTGTGAAATGAAGTGTAAGACTTCTTTCTAACGGCTCCAGTGACTGCTTTTCAAAGTCTTGGAGCCTATGAATTTATAAGAAGAATAACGACGTATTTTATCTCCCTTTGAAAAGACTCAAATCATAAATATTGTGGGGTTTCTGGTTTTGTGTGCTACCATAGTGATTAAATTTTAGCTTTTACTTTGCACCTGTTGCCAGTGTGCACATGTGGCTCTACAGAAGTGTTAGGCGGTGTTTGTAGTCACTACCTGACATAAATAAATTACTGAATTCGCTTCTCCAGAAGGCTCGGCCCCTATTCTCAGCTCCTTCCCCACCTGTGCTAATAATTACATCACCCCAAGAGCTGCTGAAGTTTGAGTGTGCCAGATGTGGCCTGTGGGCCTGTAGAGCCAGACTCTGATGGTATTTGAGCTTTACTTTTGCTCCTTGCATAGTGTTTTGATTGTGAAACATGGTAGTAATTAAGAAGGACTAAGAGTAAGATTAACCACTTCAGTGTTAGTGGTGCGCTTTGAACCTCTGTCTGTTTTTCTGTGTAATATGCCAGCATTTTCTAAAGAGTGAAACAAAGTATTGGTAACTGATTGTGGGTCAGATAATAATTGAAATAATCCAGTGAAGATTGTGCAAGTGAGAACTAGGTTATGTCAAAGCAGGACCATGTACTGTCTATTTGGCTAGATTTTTGTGAAGCGTAAGCTGTAGGGCTTTCTTTCGACTGATTGAAATCCTGAAATTCTGAGCATGCATGTTATATTGCAGTCATGGATGGGAAGGAGATGTAGTTTCTAAAGGACCTAAGCTAACTGTTGAAGCTGGCCTTGTGTAGACTGCTCACTTTCCTGTAAAGCACCTCCAAACAGTTCAACGTCTCTGTTTATCACCATTGCATGTGGTGATTCTCTGTTGTTAATAAGCATTTCCCTGTTGTTTGTCAAGAACTTCTGAGCTTGTGGTGCATTTTATAGCATATAAGAAATCTGGTATTTGCCTTCAAAGCAAACTTACTACCATGTTCCTGACCT
>NW_010175376.1:0-27544 GCF_000695765.1 Mesitornis unicolor
CCAGCCACTCGTCCCCAGGCCTGTAGTGGGGACTTCAGTGTAACAGAAGTGCAGGACCCAGCACTTGGCCTTGTTGATCCTCATACAGTTGGCCTCAGCCCATTGATTCAGCCTATCCAGGTCCCTCTGCAGAGCCTTCCTACCCTCAGGCAGATCAACACTCCCTCCCAACTTAGTGTCATCTGCAAACTTGCTGAGGGAGCACTCAATCCCCTCATCCAGATCATTGATAAAGATGTTAAGCAGGACTGGCCCCAGAACAGAGCCCTGGGGAACACCCCTTGTGACTGGTCGCCAACTGGATTTAGCTCCATTCACAACTGTCTGCTCGGCCATCCAGCCAGTTTTTAACCCAGCAAAGCATGTGCCCGACCAAGCCATGCCCAGCCATCTTCTCCAGGAGGATACTGTGGGAGATGGTGTCAAAGGCCTTACTAAAGTCTGGGTAGACAACATCCACAGGCTTCCCCTCGTCCACCAAGCAGGTCACCTCGTCATAAAAGGAGCTAAGATTAGTCAAGCAGGACCTGCCCTTCCTGAAGCCATGCTGACTGGGCCTGATCGCTTGGTTGTCCTGCATGTGCTGTGTGATGGCACTCGGGATGATTTGTTCCATCACCTTCCCTGGCACCGAGGTCAGACTGACAGGTCTGTAGTTCCCCAGGTCTTCCTTCCAGCCCTTCTTGTAGATGAGCATCATGTTTGCAGCCTCCAGTTGACTGGGACCTCTGGTCTGTAGCAAACTCCAATCATGATATCCGACTTGTTGGCCTTCCCCTTGATTCTCACCCAGAGGCACTCAACCCTATGGTCACTATCACTAATCTCTAGGCAGTCCTAGCATTCCCTAACATACATGGCCACCCCACCACCTTTCCTTCCTTGCCTATCCCTTCTGAAGAGCTTATACCCATCAATGGCAGCACTCCAGTTGTGTGATCCATTCCACCATGTTTCTGTGATAGCTACTACATCGTAGTTATTGTGATGCACAATAGCTTCTAGTTCCTCTTGCTTATTGCTCATACAGCGTGCATATACTTCAGTCGGGCTAAAGGCCCCTCCACCTTTTCACAGGGAGCAGTCCGAATTTCTACCAAGCCGTTTTCAGGGACTTCCATGGTTACTAACCCATCAATGACACTTGTAACTTGGTTGCTGCATGGAACTCCATCCCCTACCTCCATGATTACTTGTCATTCCAAAATTGTTGTAGAGCATAAATAACACTTTTATGTGACTAGTGAGGTAAGAAGAGCATATTATTCCAACTGATCACTTAGCACTGTCCAGAAGTGCCTGATGGTAGCAAGCACTGTAAAGCAGTAATTTAATTAGGACATCTTCTCCTCTTTCCTTCTGTCATCTGTGTAGATATAGTTGTGCTAAGCTTTGTTAATTTAAGATTTACTTGAAAAGAGAAGCTAAAATTAAAGTATATCTAAGCACATGAAAAGTTAATAACTAATGCTTTCTGATATAGCTTTTTGTAATATCTTTTAAAAAATTGGTATAATCATATAACGTGTATCATATTATCGTCTCATTGAATACTTGGAAAAAATATTTTTCTACTAAATATCTGCCCAATTTTAGATTACTGTTTTGATATATAATATAATTGATTTTGATGATTAAATAATGATTTAGTCATAATGTTCTGCAGTTTTTTGAAAAATAAACTAGTAGGATAGAAGTTACATATCAAATAAAAGGATTATTTTGGTTAGCTTTTAAAATCTAAAATAGATGTATTAATTAAATATTTAAAAGTTTGAGCTCTGGAAATATTAAAAACACAACTTCACAAAGCCCTGAACATCTTGCTTTACCTGACCCTACTTTTAGCAGGAGATTGGGCTATGCAGTCTCCAGGTACAGCCATTCCAGTATCACTGATTCTGTGATTGCCTGCTTTTATATTGAAATTTAATATTTTAAATGTTTTCTTTTACAGTTTTAACTAAATTTTTACATAATTTTGAAACATAATTCAGTTTCCATAGTAACATAATTTTTTTAAAAGGGTGAGGGGGTCAGGGGAAGTATATGAAGCATATTTTTTTTCCCCCCTCCGGAAATCTGGTTATAGCGAGGTTGAGGACTACTTTAAAGGAAAGCTATTTCTCAGATTTAGAATCAGATTAATAAAATGGTAATACTTAATGTGATAATAATAGTGTGGTAATAGAAACTTACACAAAATGCATGCTTAAAATATCCTGACTAAAGTTAAAAAGGGTCCTTTCAATAACAATATTTTTTCCTAAAGTGTTAAATACTGGGATTACTCTTATTTATAACAGATTAAAAAGAGATATATTGCACATCTGTGATTTCCCCCGATTTCCATTGATCATTTAAAATATTTGCTGTTGCTCTACTTCTAGAATTTCTTTCAGAATAAATGTAAATCATATTAACACATAATATTAAATGACTATTAGTATATAGTCACAGAAAAGCAATGGTCCTCTGCTGTGTGATAAAGTGTGCAACTACAAATAGTTTCAATCAGAGGAAAGCAACTGGGGAAAAGTACATTAAGAGCCTGAATAAAAAAAGCTGTTTGCAATCAGTTACAGCTGAGTGCAACAAAAATTACTTTCTAGGGATCAAAGGAAATTAATGATTGACCAGTGTAACCAGAACATCCCACAGCATGTTAAATATTTAATACCATGCTACTTCTGCCCAAAACAATCTGAGGTTTGGCATATATCCACCAAAATAGCTCATTGCTAATTAATTTGGCATGTCATTTTGCATAAAATTAGTGATTAATACTAGTCACCATGCACTATAGTGAACTTTTTCAGTTAAAGATTCAATCTCAGTAGCTTCAAAAGCTTGATGAAATGGTCATTTTTTATTATTCTTAGCAGAGAACTTGCACATTGAAAAAGGTATTGCAGTCAGAAGGAAGGATATATCAAAGTTTATAGACCAAATTTATTTGAGGTTGTTCAAGGTCAATGATTTTTTTTTCCCTCTGCTTGCTTGAAATGATGAGTAATAGAATATGAATAACTGGTACTCCAGCTGAAATGAACTACAGTGATGTGTAGCACCATATTTAGCTGTCCTTTAAACTGTTGCAGTCTCATTTAACAGGCTCCAAATTGAACCTGCATTCTCCATTTTAGAAGGAACATTTGCCTCGAGGTTTTGCAAGCTGATTTGATTAATCTCCAGTAATTATTACCAAAGATGCCAAAATAATGCAGTCTTTGAAAAAGCACTTAGAGTAACCATTTTAAACAGTAGTTTAAAACAATAGTAATACAAAAAAAAAATCAAGTAAAACTTGGAGTTTGCTTTGTAAAAAAAAAAAAGCATCTTTATATGAAGAAAAGTGATTTTGGGGGTAATTTTCCTAATCTGTCTATCCCTTAAGTTTATAATTGTAGTAAAATCCAATTTATTCTGGGCAATTGTGCAATCTCAAACCCTGGGCACTGAAATCCTGTAGTTAAAAAGTCCAGAGAGTCATTGAAAGCCAGTATTACACGGTGAAGGTCTGCGATGAGCAGGAACAGCCTTGGGGCAGAGAACTTAAACACTGGAAGATCACTAGTAATTAAATTAATAGCAGTGACCCCAGGGCCGTGTTTCTTCATCTTCTGTTTATAATATTGACTCTCATTTTTTTTCTGATACTCTTTTCATCTTTCTTAAATAACACTTGTTAGCATTTTTTTTTCCACTTGCCTTCTTATGCTTTTTTTTTTAATTATTCTTTCATATAGTTTGTTTTCATTCTTCTTCATATGTATGATTTCCCTGTTGGCTTATCACTCCATTCATATAGTCCGGTCCTTTCTTCTGTTACCTCCTCTCACATCACTTTTACTTTCTCCCTTTGCTTTCTGCTTCCTTTCATTCATTGTGCCATATGTCTAACTTGTCCTTACTTAAGTGTATCAGTTTTCTGTCAAAAAGCACTTGCAGTAGCCTTGCGAGTCATTTGAGTGCTGTTATTCAAATGAATGTTTCTTCACTATTCTACCAAATGTGTTCATATCCTTTTCAAAACTATGTAGTTCAGTCTGCTCTAAGCTCATATTTTAAGATTGTAGATGCAGTAAAATGTCATGACAGCAGTTTAAAAGATGACAATAGTACCATATAAAGTGTGAATGTAAGTCTAAATCTCTTAGTGTAATCTAGGATCTTTTTTAGTAACTAGTAATCTACATTTGCATTAATCTGTACTGAATATTCCTCTTTAGAGGAGATAATTCAATGTAGTATGGTGATATGCAACAGTTTTATTGATTTAAACATATGTTACCATGCAAGCTTCCAATCTAAATAGTTATCAGAGGTGCAATTGCTTTTTTCTTCCACTTTAACCCTTTAAGACAGGCAGTGCAAGCCAATCTTCTCACATAGAGTGGTCTTTCATGCAAGTTTATCCACAGTCTCTGAGCACATAACATCAGTCTGCCTTTGGACCTTTAAAAAAGACTAAGAAATATCAGCCTATGTTCCAGATAGCAGGGTTCCCCCCACCACCATCAAGGGAAATACTGACATGACTGTTAGTAGGTATCTGCTTCCATAAATTGAGCAGGAACTTGTTTGGTTTAGGTTGTTTGTTTGTTTGTTTGTTTTTTCTGAGGAATTGCCATGTAAATGTTATTCTCAGTGCTGGATTTGATTCTCATGGTGTAAAAAAAAAAATTAGTAGCAGAATACCCTGGTTTGAGATCCATGGAATAACAGAACTTGAGTTAAAGCTTTGGCTTTAATCAGAATTTTTCTGAAGGGAATGTAAACCGTGATGCTCTAGGCTTTCATATCAAAATTTGGACAGCAAGCAATAGAAGGAACATTTATTATTTATTTCTTTACACTGTTGTCAGAATGTTTTGCACAGGAATATGATATTGTTAAGTGCAGTGTTACACATTGAGGGACTACGGAATTTCTGTTAGAACTTGTTATGTTCCTTATCTTTTGGGAATATAAAATAAGAAAAGAAAGAAGACTTGTCTTTATGAGTCAGAGGATATCAATGAACAGCCATTATAAAAAAAAAGAAATGCAATCAATGCATGAACTGAGAAGGTATTTCCACTAGCAACAGAGAGAAGAGAAATCTGTGATTTGTGCATTAGAGTATTTTTTTAATTTAAATTATTTTCAGTTTCAAATCAGAATTAAGTTTCTAACTCTGAGGAGAGGGTTTAGAACTGCTTTCCATGAAGGTAGGGTGGCTAGAAATAAAGATGAACACATGAGTTCAATTTATAAACTGTGTTTTTTTGTCATCATGGTCAATAAGCTAGTGATCTCTTCAGAGTTTTCTATGGAACTAATGTAGAGATGGCCACTTAATAAGAATTATTCATGTTTCCATCCTCGTTATCCCCTGTTATTCACATTTTAGCTTACTTCTTAGAGTTCACTTTTGGAAAAGGTCTCAGCTCTCCATTTTCTTGAAGTCCCTGGTACCCTGACATAAAATCAATGGGCATATATTCCCTCTAAACTTAATAATGCTCTTGACCACTTGGATGAGGTTAGCAAGAAGCAGTTTATTTTGTCTTGCTGCATCACTGAATGGTTTGCAACATTGCCTCATAGTTTCTGATAGTGCAGGGAAATAAAAAGCCAAATTATCTTATCTCTGTAATGCAGAGTTCACTCTACCACAGCTTGAATTGCCAGGACATTTTTTTTTTCTTTGCAAAAGGACACATTTTATTTTTTGAACTCTAGGTGATTAATTATATTGTAGTACATTAAAGAGAGTGCTTTATTCCTGACTAAGCTACATTTTCACTGAGGCTTTGTGATATATAGACAAGTTTTCCCTGACATAAAGCATGATTTTTAGATACCAGGACAATGGAACTACTGGGGGAAAAATGCCTTCTGTAACCTAAAAGCAAGTTTACAAAAATTTATCAAGAAAACTTTCAGTCAGCTTTCCAAGTGGATCAGTGCAGTTATGGATTTACATTGAGCTCATAGAATGGTTTGCAACTTGGGGTGTTAAGTTATTAAATACTAGTAATAGCACTAAATTAGTTTCTTTTATCCAAAGGAATAAGCCAAATCAAATCTACTAATGTAGATGCCACGTACATTAATGAAGAGAGATTAAAAAATTACCATCTTAATTATTCCAACACAAGTGGCTTTAAATAGATTGATAAGTGAAGAAAAAATAACATTTGGTAGAAAAAGAACATTTTTTTCCCAAATGTGTATGTAAAAATTTTCAAATAAAATATTGAAGAGTCATGCATTAACAAACATCTCATCTCTAAAGGTTATCTTTCTTCACAAGAAGATTAGAAATTTAAAGCATAATTTAACCAGTCTGGAGAAACACAGTTATATTCCTTACCAGTCATAACAGGCATTTTTTTGAACTTTCAAAATTCTAAAATGCTTGATAGGAATGCCTCAGGATCAGAGCAGCTCTCATGGCTATAAATCTTATAGATACTACTTCTTCATTCATTTTGTTATTGACATGCTAAGTTCTGTTACTAGAGAACTTCTGTAGCATATTACTGATTTTGGAGTAAGTTATTTGATGTCTGTTTACTTAGTGTTAGAGGGCATCTAAGGGTTCTAAAAAGAACTTTTGCATTTTCAGATACCAAAATAGAATTTAAAATTATAAATTAAGACTCTCTAGCTTTAAAATGCTTTTATACTTCAAACTTTTTTATTGTTGTTTTTAAGAAAATAATTCTCTTATAAAAGAAGTACAATGTGCCCATTCAGGAAGAGCCCTGTCTTTTGCCACTCTAAGAGCAATTGAAATCATAACTAGGAAGCAATGACAGGAAATCAACTCCAATACTAAAAGGCTCTCCAATGTCTGGCATGTACCTGTCCTGTAGTGTAATACTGAAATGTTTAAGTATACATACACTCAAAGTCTCCATGATCTAGAAAAAAGATTTATAATTAGACAAGTAGGTTTTCTTCTAACTTCTATCTTCTATTCTTCTACAAAAATGCATCCAGTGTTTTTTAAATAGCTCTTTGCTCACGTTCATTAGTTCAACATGATTTTTACTTTTCTTAGCTATCCACATTTTATATCAAACATACTCACATGCTTCCTTTAGACTGCAGAATTATTTTGAAGCAGCTGTTAACATAGCTGAAGAGAGAGAATGTGCGATTTTTCCCAGCTCATATTTATAAGGTGAATCATTATTTTTGGTTTCTATTGTATTACCAGTATCAACCATTAAGAATCCACGATTCTTCTGAAAGTAATGACATTGTATAAAACCAACAAACATTTATTAGGAAGAATGTTTATTTTCTTTTCCTTCCCACTTCTGAATCTCTGGAGTATATTCAGTTCATATTTTCAATTTTGAGCATACAGTAATTTATAGACACTAAATTAGTGACTCCATGTGTAGCCAACATATGGTCCTGCAGAATGTACATGAAATTTGAAATACATAAAAACATTATACACACAAATATGTTATTTACTGTATTTTATATAACAGAAGAACATTAATGGCTTTTCTCAGAGTACACTCACAGATACCGAAATTTTCACTCATGACTACTTTTCATCAAAGCAGTATAGATCAATTTGCAAGCTTTTATTTCAGAAAGGAAGGCACATCAAAATGAAGGCACCAAAGCATAAAATAGGATTAATCAATACAGAATCAACATAGATGTCAAAAAACCCAAATAAAACCAGACATGATACTGTCTCTAGGGACTATAATAGAAAAATTACCATAGAAGCATAATACAGTTATTACCAAGATGTTTAAATGTTGTATATCTGTGTTTATACGTAGTGTTAAAGGTTTACATATAAAGATTTATTCATATACTTATCTTCAAGTCTTCTGAAAAGTCTGACCCACTTAAGAGACAGTTCACAGACAAACTTGCACACAGGAAGGAAGGTAATACCTTGTCCTTAAGCAGTGACACTTCCGCTGAACGAAGTACTGTAATTGTGCAGAACGATCTCTCAGGCACTTACAGATCTTACAGATCTCCTTGACACATGGAGATTTTAGATGCTTTGCCTGCCCATATATGTTTAATAGCACAGTTTAAAAGCATAGTTTCCAAGAAAACTGTCTTGGAAAGTTTCTTGTACTGAACATTTATACCTGAGACTCAAATGGAGAGCTGAAGGAAGTTTGTAACTTTTGCATCATTCTTTCATCTCTGCTTTGAGAACGGACTAGCACTAGTGTTGTCCTTTGCTTATCTTTACTCCAAAGCAGTGTTTGCAGAGTAAAGCAATATTAACTAGTCTAAAAAAACCTAATTTTCCTTTCTTACAGAGGGAAAACACAAAGTAGATGCTCAGTAATACGTATATATTTTTGTGTATACAGTGCTCAAGGTGGAAGAAAAAATGGGAGAAGATGAGACTATAGATAACTACAGCTAAACAGAAGTAAGGATCTTACTGAGCTGAGCAGAAGCACTAATGTAGGGACTCCTGCCTCACATCTACAATTTAGTCTTGAAACTTCCCTCACCTGAAAGGCAGCAGTTTCCTCTCATAATTGCAAGATTTCACTATTAATTTCAGCAATGCATTGCTGCTATGGCAGGGAAGATCTCTCAGCTTCCACATCTTGCTAAGCTGTGAGAGTTGGTTTACCCTGGAGATCAATCTTTCCTGAATGGCATGACTTCCAGGCTCAGAACTCAGTCAGATCTTGCATTGTACAGTATTTTGCACTGGCCGTGACAGCTGGATCACAGGTCAAGGAGGAAGATTTTGTTCTTTTTCTACTTGATTCCTGTCTGCTATGTTAGAAAGATACAGTCAGCTAATTTGAAGTAGCTTTCTGTTACTTCTGCAAGAAGCTTCAAAGACATCCATGGGGCTTAGAGCAGTTGAATGGAAGCAGAAATGGGGGAGCGCAGAGGGAGACGGCAACTCTGTTTTTAATGGAACCGGTGTTTGTATGCAGTATAAAATAATCATAAATACATTTATATAAATAAATGGTGCCCCACTCTTAATAGTATAGCTATGTGTAATAAATCTCTCATTTTCCTGAGAGTGTCAGCCATCTAAGATTTAAATGTCAGTTGTGGTGTTATTGTCTGTAGGCTAAATTTTGTACAAAAATGTCAGTAAATGTTTAAGAAACTTTTCATGGGGACTTGATAATACCAATTTTGTTAATCTTTGCATTGTTCAATTGCAAGCCCTCCATAAGGACTCCATGAGGATTGTCTGTCTTACATTAAGGTTTCAGTATTTGATCAAGATACTGAATTTAAAAGTTCATTTCTGCAAGGTACTGAATGTACTTTAATTAGCACGGTTCTTCAGAATGTGCTATAACTGATGCATTTAGCGCTTCTGGCTTTAATGGGTGGTTTTCAATAACTTAAATCAAATATGCTATCACCGGAAAGCAATGAAGGGACAGGTTGCAAACATACTTTATGTCTAACTAAAGAACCATTAATGTTGTTACAATGCAATGAAAACATCACAGTTTAAGCAAAATTCAAAACCATACGTGTACAGAGTTAGATTTTCAGTTGGTATGCATCTTTTTATTAACTTCAGAAAAATTTTGTCAGACAAATTAGTAAAAGATGCTTGATAAATTGATACACAAATAATTATTCTCCACGTTTTAATCTGAAATTACCCCATTTTTCTTTAAAGTTTTGTGGGTTATTATTTTTAGTAATTATATATTACATTACTGCAAGATAAATTATTCTGTTTGTTTAATGTTTTTGAAGTCAGGCACCTGTATTGAGAAATCACCAGTAAGTAAGCATTCTGTGTGCATTCTGAGTTCTTATATCAAAAGAAATGAATGAAATTAGTGGTAACTGACTTGTACCAATTCCTTAGGATATTTGAACACTCAGTTTTATTGCCTGATTTAAATAAATGGATTAAAGTGTTTTAACAGTGTTGTTTAATGGTGAAATAACTGAAAATGTGCTTAACTTGTTTCCATTTTGGCTTTGGTATGCTTGCAATTACAATTTTTGGATAGTTTCTGTGAGACTTTTCTCTTTGTAATTATTAAAAAAGAGCTTGCAAATGGAAAAGAAAAAGAATTATATATGCAGCTTAATGATTTCATATACAGTTCTTTGCATCAAAAAATGGTGGATGAATGAGGAGAAAATTTGGTAGCATCTTAGCTAGCACAATGGTGTGCTATCCTTAAAACTGTGTAGAAAAGTGTCCCCCTTCTGCATCCCACAATCAAGACAGCCTTTCAGCTACCTGGGAGGAACTTGCATTTCTTCTAGGTCTACAATAAACAAAGCTTTATTGCAAAGAGCTTTTCACTAGTTGCATAATATAAATTGTCTCAAAATTTTTTTCAGAACTAAGGCTGTAAAACATAAAGAGAATTTTGGATTGTACTTTTAAAAAGTCACGAGAGGACTGGCTGGAATCTCTAAGTAGAAAGAGCACACAATGGAAGGGGATATAGGCAAGAGGATGAGCTAACTAGAATGTGGGTACATTTCTAGAATAAAGCTGTAAAGAAAGTTTTACATATGGATGGTGACTGTGGGTAAATGAATGTCCAAACGTGGGTGTTAAGGCTCCTGAAAGGATAGTGTCATTTTATTCAGAAGAAGGAAATTTGTTTACAACTCACTTAAATTTCTGAATGCTTCCTAGAAGAAACAAAAAATATTCCTTAAAAATAATCAGTTTTTAATTAAAACACAAGTTTTATCCTAAAACAAAAAACACACATTGCATGCTTGAGTTTCCTGGCATGCATGTTTCCTCTTGTTCATCTTTTCCTTAAAGTATAATTTTATTTTCCTATCCATTCTGTACAGCATCCAAATTACCTAACTATACTGAAGAAATTGCACAAAATATCTAAATTACTGTGTAGGACCTATCCTTCAATAGGTAGCCCTCTCTGGTCATTTTCTTTTCCTTATGTTTAGGTGAGTAATATTTTTGAAACTTACCTGTTGCTGACAAAGTTTGCTTTCAGTTGAAATCAATACATCTATATAGCATTTCTTTAAATGATTAAGATTTTGAAATACAATGAAAAATTCAATATTCAGTTATTGTTATTAATTGAAACAAGCTTCCCAATTACTTGGTGTTTGTGAAATTGTGTTATTTTTTTTCTCACCACAAACATATTGTTGTAATACAGAAGTACAAGTTTATAACTTTATCTAAAATTCTGGATTGCTTTATGCAATTAATAGGGTACTTTTAAATTTTTTCTTTGTCTCTTGTCAGTTTGAAATGTTATCAAGTCTGTTGCACTTCTGTAAGTCTTTTTTTTTAATGGCGACATGCTTAGTCTTTTCCACAAGTTCTAGAATTTTGTACAGGGATTTATGATTCATACTTTGTCATGTATTTTACTACCTGCTCACAGGAATTTGCATAAATAACAAGATAACAACCTGAAGTCATAGCAGAGAGTGCTTTTTGTTGAAATTCTGTTTTCTCTACTACAGAAATCCAACTGTCCTAACTTTTATGACTTAGTTCATAAATGAAAGAAAGATAGGGAAATTACGTAATTGTATATGAAGATTTTTGGGTATAACACTCAATGTTCTAAAAGAATTTCTCTTGGAGGGCTTTTCATAGTTGCTCTGTAACTTGTGTGTATTTGTACTTTCAATGAAAATAAAATTTTAACTTCCCAAGAACAGTATACTGATGTAGATGAGCTACTTTTTCCAACAGGACTTGTATCTATGTATCAGTAAATAGTCAAAAATTGCATATATATTAATAGCTTATAGCATTTACAGCAAATATAATTTACATCCTGATTTGGATTTTCTTTATTTTCTGTGAATTTTATTTCAGAAGAAAAAATAGATTGCTTAGCCAGGATATCACAGGCTAGAACTCTAAATAAAACCTTGTGGAACCCCACTGGCTTCAAACAATGTAGCTACTATTTGTTAAAGTTGTTAGAATTAAGAATTTGTATCTTAGGTATATGTCAGGCCTCCTATAGGCCTATGACATTTAGAAGAAGTGTCTTGATGTAGGTTGTAATGACTGCTAAAATAAAACCTGTGAGTGATGAATGAACAGATTGCTACTGTGAAAGTGTTTAAAGGTTTAGGACTCCTACTGATTAAAACCACCAGAGAAAGTTTGTAGAAAATTACACTCTTCTCACCTTTAATTGTATTATTTAAGTGGAACATTTTCTCTGCTGAATGGAGTGCAAATAATAAAACCTTTTCATTTATTATGGAAAATCCTTTACAAACAAAGTGAAGAGACTGTAGGAGTTAGGCTTGCTTTATTGAATTAAATAAGTGACTCTCTGCAATGAAGTTCATAGTGGAAAGGAAATGTAACTAAACCAATGATGCACTAGGACTTGATCAAATGGAGACATTGAAAATATCTTTGGGGGGGTGTTATTAACAAATCCTTTATAATGCAAAAAACAAGCATTTCAAGTTGAGAAACAAAAGAAGTCTGTCTTACAAAATGAACTGTCTAGAAATATTAGAAGGTAGTTCTGCTGAGGAAAGGACTGAAATTATTAAACTCTTCTTTTATACCTCACTAATAAAACTGTCTCTCCACCAACTTTTTAAAAAATGAATTCTAGAAACTACATTTGACAGAAAAGATTGATTGTAGAAGCATGTAAAATATTGTCAAGAAGAACTACACAGCAAAAGAAAAAGTATCATTCCTAAACACTTATAACCTTATTTATCTTTTATCTTATTGATAATTGACATAAACTGTTAAATATTTTTTAATTATTTCCAATCACTTCAGAAAAATAAGATTCAATAATGACCCCTTTAAAGCTAGAGGAAACATACAAATTAACCTGAACGTACATGGCATTATTTAAATTTGATCATATGTGAACCTCATTCCATTAAGAACACTTGGGCACACCAAATGACGTACAATATTAGGGATCCATACCTCATATTATCTGCAGAGAGGGGAGCTCCTTGGAATATTCAGTAAGATCTAAAATTTTCAATACATATCAGAACAAGGTATTATAACTTGCTCCGATTCTTTGTGGGCTGCTCTTCTGTACTGCTTGAAGAGAATGCTAGGTGATTTTTTATGTAGTATTGAAATGCAATATTGCTACTTAGTCTTGCTATGTTCATCTGTTACTTTAGGAGCTGTTGGAAAGTTCGATGGAAGGATGAAATATAGCTTACATGTGCAAATGTAGAAGTTCCTCTAAGATAAGGTCTATGAAAATCCTTGTCACGCATGTAGGCAGACTATTGTTCTGTCATCCAGAACTTGGCTTAGTTTTTCATTCATTACAGCTGTTTTGGTTCTTTAGCTTTATTTAATGGCTGTTCGAACTTACAGTAAAAAAATACAGGAAAAAGTATTAAAAACTTTTTATTTGGTTTTGTTTGTTTGTTTGGGGTTTTGGTTTCTGTTTGTTTTTAACTTTTTGTCAGTACTTCTTTTTGAATTCTTAAGGAGAAACTGATAGGAGAGTACTTTGTGAGGAAATAGAAAATCTTATTGGACACAGAGGGGAGAAAATTATTGCAAATTGTAACCATATTTTGAAAATTCTCTATAAATTGATTAGTTGCACTTTTATGTCTCATAGCTTGCACAGCACAGATTCAGTTTTATTGATTTCTCTGTAATTAACATAAAATTGTACCCTTATTCTTTCAAGTTATTCCTTCTCAATGTCACCATTTTTTTCCATTACGTGACGCACAATCAGTTACATTTCTTTACCACATATTATTTTTCTGATCATAAAAATAGCCAGAGATGATATTTTTGGAGTGAGATATGTTTTGGCATCTAGATGAATGACAGTAGTGTGAAAGTAGAGAATGCTGCAAATTAAATAAGCTCAGAGAGAAATGTAGCGCCAATCCCTTCTTATTATGAGTAACACCAAAAAAAGGCCAATAAACCTGAAATCAAAGGATACTAACCCTGAAATGGGCAAGATCATATAGCTGTGAAGTGTAACAATTTTGTCTCTGATTTAGAAAGTAGTTTAAGATGGACATTCTTGTCATATACTTGTTTTCTTTAGTTGAAAGCTCAGTGCCTCCTCTCTGCAGGCTCTGCTAGCCCAGATCCTTAAAGTTACTAGGCTACCCAGAATCAGAAGTCAGCCAAATAGAAAAACGCTGCTTATTTTCTAAACTTATGATAGATTTCTTTTCTAACAGAGCATGTATGATTTGATTTCATTTTTTAATGCTGTGTAATTTCACAAGCTGGTATATACATTTATCAGCCAGCTTCATCTGTCTTAATGTGTAGCTTTGTCAAATACAGGTTTAAATGGAACTCTATGGTTTGTAGTAATTATATAAAGGGATCAGCAGAATTAAATTATTATAATTTTGATGATTTTGAATAGATTTTTGTTTCTTAGGACATGCAAAGATTTTTGTTATGCGTTCAGTGAGAAAGGTGATGCTTTCTTATGGAGGCCATCACATTCTTGCTGTATTTCATTAGCCAACCAGGCACAATACTTGAGGTAGTCCAATCTTTTTCTTACAACAGTAGGTGAATGTTATGTTAGTCTTTAGAAAGTTTGTTCTGAAGATGACTTAGCTCATAAGCCAAGATCCCAGACAAATCCCCAAGTCTCATAATAAAGCATGTGCCCTCTACCCCCTGACTCTATCACCAGCTGATGAGCCAGCTCACATTGCAGGTTATGGAACTGTGTTAGTGGAAACGTTCACTGAGGCTTATTAATGGGGGCACGATACAGATAGATTGTTAGCTTAGTTGAGAGTGGCTGTCCAAACATGCTGATTAACCCTAATAAGCTTAAATTTCATTTTAATGAGATATTTTAATCTCTTAATGATTTAGTAATACAACTGATATACTTGCTCTATTTCCTCCTCCATGCAAAGACAGAATCACTGATATTTTTTTAGTAGTACCTATAGAGTACCCAGAGCTACCAAGACCAGTGCCTCATTTTCCAGGTGTTTCTTCTGTGTGTTTACAGAGTAAATACATATTTCTGTCATTTAAATTTCTTGGTAGAATGAAGTACGTTTGAGATGTTTGAGATCTTTTCAGCAAATAGTGTGCAATGTGTGAGGAAAGTAGTCTTTCAAATGTGTATGTTCTTTAAAAGAAGTACCCATTTATTTTATTCAGTAGTCTTATTTTCAAAGAAGGCCATTTAAGCCAGTTATTATACAACTAGAGGCTGAACAATGGAAAGACACTGTAAATCTTCTCTGGTCACGCAACTGTGAAATTTTATTACTCAGAGAGTATCTGAGTACTTCTTGTGGTTTAGGCCCTGTGCGCAACTGAGCACCATGATGCCCCAAAAAAGGGGGCTACACAAAATAAAGACTGGGAGGGCTTCTCACCACTTAAACAGTCACAGGCAAAAGACAGACTCATCATAGGGATTAAAAACAAAACCATTTTAGTTTGTTACCAGCAGCATCAGAGTAGAACAGTGAGAGATACAAACAGATTTTAAAGTCAAACACCTCCCTCCACACTCTTCCCTTCTTCTGGGCTCAGCTTTGTTCCCAGTTTCTTCACCTCCTCCCTTTTGCCCAGGGGCACAGGGGAGATGGGAATGGGAGTTGCAGTCAGTTCATCCCGTGTGGTCTCTGCTGCTTCTTCCTCTTCAGGGGGCTCCTTCCAGCCTCCCTCTGCTTTCATGTGGCACCCTTCCCACAGAAGAAAAAGTCCTCCACAAAAGTCCAAATGTGGGTCTTCCCACAGCTGCAGTTCCCTCATGCACAAACTGCTTCATCTCAAGTCCACAAAGCTCCAATCTGGATCTGCTTATGGTCAGAGTTCCCTCACACATGTACTCATCCAGCACACACTGCCCAGTCACGGCTTCTTCAAGGGCAGCCACCTGCTCATGTGGATCTGTGCCACACCAGTGAACTTCCACGGGCTGCAGGTGGGTCAACCTGCGCTCTCGCTATGGGTTGCAGGGGGAACCTCGTCCCCATGTACCTCCTCCTCCCCTTTCTCCTTTCTTCCTTCAACCAACCTTGGTGTTTTTTAAAGTAGTTCTCCTCAGGTCCCTCTCCTTTCTCCACTGCAGATCTCTTCTGATGGTTCTGAAGAGTTCCCAACTCTCTCTTTCGGGCTGCAGCTTCAGAGGGGCTTAATCTTAAACTGGGGCCAGGGCCATGCTGGTCGGGGCCAATGCAAGAGAGAGCGAGAGGGTGCACCACATCCACCTTACAATACATGAATTTGTAGGGGCGCTGATTGGCTTGGGCCTGGTCAGAGGTGGGTCTGACGTTGGAGCTGGGGGAGCTTTACGCGTAGTTTCTTACAGAGCTCTCTCCATAGCCCTCCTCCATTGCAAAAAAAACCCAAACAACAAAAAACAAAAAACAAACAAACAAAAAAAAAAACACCGCTCACAGAAAACCAAATACACTGCTGCAAGGTTGGTATAGTTATCTCCACGCTGCCTTTAACAACCTTCTGGTGTATTCTGGGTGCCCACAGACACTTGGGAGCTGTAAGCAAACCCTTGAAAAACATCAGTGTTTCTGAACTTTTGCGACTTGTGTAATGTCTGAAGAATGTAACTGGTCATCAGGATCCAAGATCTGAAGCCACTAATACATTAATGCACAAGAAGTCACTGATCACACATTGTTCCTATCTTTCCAGCGCCTGCATTTACTTTACCTTTCAGTATGATTTTTTCTGTCTCACTAAAATGGTGAGTGCAGATAGCAAAGCCTCCAGTCAGTGAGAAAGGAAATTTACGTTAGCTTTCAGTTGTTCTGCTCCTTTACGTTATGAAATTGTCTCTCATGAGGGAACCAGAAGGTATATAAGACCATTTTATGCATACTGATATTGTCACTTGCAGTGACTCTAACAAATCGTCTGATTTCTATAACTGAGTGTTTCTGTATGATGAAGTGTAATTGACAGTGCCAGAAACTAGCCCTAAGCAAATGAAATGCAACACAAAATCTGCTGTAAGCAAATTAATCACAGTCTAAGTGATAGAAAACTTATCTTCATTTCTTTTCCAGGATACATTTGTAATAGAAAAATAATCCTCTTTTCTCTCAAAAGACTAGAAAGGCTGTCAGGCACTCTAGGGCAATGGAAATAAGTAATTTATGCCTTCCGTAAATAAAGACATGAAATGTTTGTATTTGAGAACAAAAGCCAAAGTAACCTTGTAAATTTGACATTCTAGGTTTTGACTCATAGCCTTAGACCATTGACAAATGGGTCACAAAGACATCTACTTAGAAGAAATTTCTGTTCTTACTGACTGGAAGAATATTGGTTTAATTAATTATTTTTCAATATTTTTATTAAGAATGAAGTCTCTTGAACTTTATACAGTTGTGACTCTAGTCTTGCTGTTCAAGAAAGGAGTTTGGAAAGAGATTTGGTGTTCCTGAGTGGTCAGTATTGGGACAGTTCTGTTTAGTATCTTTATCAATGATCTGGACTAGGCGATCAAGTGCACCCTCAGTAAGTTTGAAGATGACTCCAAGTTGGGTGGGAGTGTTGATGTGCTTGAAGATAGAGGCTCTTGAAGAGATAGGCTTGAAGAGATAGGCTCTGTAGAGGGACCTGGACAGGCTGGATGAATGGGCTGAGGCCAATTCTATGAGCTTCAACAAGGCCAAGTGCCGAGTTCTGCACTTGCGTCACAACAACCCCATGCAATGCTACAGGCTTGGAGAAGAGTGGCTGGACAGCTGCCAGGCAGAAAAGGACCTGGGGTGTTGGTTGACAGCTGGCTAAATATGAGCCAGCAGTGTGCCCAGGTAGCCAAGGCCAACAGCATCCTGGTTTGTATCAGAAATAGTGTGGCCTTCAGGACTAGGGAAGTGATTGTCCCCTGTTCTCAGCACTGGTGAGGTCACATCTTGAATGCTGTGTTCAGTGTTGGGTCCCTCACTACAAAGAAAGACATGGAGGCACTGGAGCATGTCCAGAGAAGGGCAACAAAGCTGATGAAGGGTCTAGAGCACAAGCCTTATGAGGAGTGGATGAGGGAACTGGGATTGTTTAGCTTGGAGAAGATGAGGCTCAGAGAGACCTTATTGCTCCCTACAATTACCTAAATGGAGGTTGTCGCTCATAGAATCATAGAATGTATTGAATTGGAAGGGACCTTTAATGATCATCTAGTCCAACCCCTCTGCAGTAAGCAGGAACAATGTTACTAGATCAGGTTACTCAGAGCCCCATCAAGCCTTACCTTGAATATCTCCAGAGATGGGGCCTCTACCACCTCTCTGGGCAACCTGTTCCAATGATCTACTACTCTCACATTGAAGAACTTTTTCCTAATATCCAACCTAAATCTGAACATTGAGCAGTTGACCACTACTCTCTGGTTGCGACCATCTAGCTAGGTGGATGTTAGTCTCTTCTCCCAAGTAATAAGTGATAGTGTTATAGTTACAAGAAAATTCTGGCTGGTTGGAGAGTTCCGACTGGTTGGAGTGAGTGATTGTTTCAGCAGTAGAGCTAGAAGAGCACTTTGACCAATCAAGGTAATTTAAGTGGGCAAGGTAATCAAGGGGGGGCTGATAATTATGTAAGTTAGAATAGGTTATGTAAGTTAGAATAGGTATTTGTTCAAACTGCAGAATTAAGAAAAAGATTGCAAGATATATTTGTATAAGCATTTAGAAAAAGCACAAACCATGTCCAAGGGGAGCATTAAATAATAGAATGAAAAGGAGGGGTAATAACTGTATTAAGACCACCATGAGAATGGACCGAAACTTCAGTGAGAGTGGACATGGACCGAAGCTTTCTCATGGGAATGGACTGATGGACCGAAACCTCTCTTAGGGGAGTGGACTGAAAGCTTTTCTTTGGCAAAATTATAGGGGTAAATTCTATGGGGAACCAATCAGGGTGATGGGTAAAGGAATACATAATCCTCTTATGTAATCATCTTATGCATATGCATGATCGTATGATTTTGCTTTGTTAAAATTGTGTAAAAAGACTATGAAAATGTATGGACAGTGGAACACAATTTGAGGGTCTTCCTCTGTTTCCCAGCACTGCAAATAAAGAAGTGCCTGCTTATCTGCAACTGTGTAGATAAGTTTTTCTCATCGTGTTTGCCACCACGTCAACAATAAGACAGGAGAAAACGGCCTCACGTTGTGCTGAGGAGACTTATATTGGATATTAGGACAAATTTATTCACCAGAAGGGTTGTCAAGCATTGGAACAGAAAGCTCAGGGAAGTGATGAAGTCACCATCCCTGGAGGTATTTAAAAGACTTATAGATGTTGTGCTTAGGGACATTTTTTAGTGGCTGACTTGGTAGTGCTAGCTTAATGGCTGAACTCGATGATCATTTCCAAGCTAAATGATTCTGTGTTTCTATGATTTACACACATTGTTTTTTCTTGATATTTCTCCATCTTCTGTCTAGATATTTCATATCCTCACCAGTCTGTATTTATTGCTTAGTCAGGAATATCTTCTTATAGTGCATCCTACAAATAATCTTTGCACTTTAAATGTCTTCCTATAAATTTTATTAAATGCAATTAATGGTTTATTAACTTAATTTTATTATTGTAGGTTTTTTTCATGAAACTGTCCAAAGCCTCTGGTCACTGTTATGATTTGCTCACTCTTTTCCTTCAGATCAAAGTTATCTAAAGTGGTTTCCAGTGAAAAACTCAGGAGCCAAGAACATGACAAATGGTAGTCTATGAAAACCATACCTTCCCAAATTTATATTCACTTTGCATAAACTATGCATATCTTGCTAAGGATGCTGGTGAGAATCTTGAGAGACACATGACTTGAAAAAAAACCAAACCCCTTTCAAACAGCCTACCTCACCATATTTTCCTCTTTGTAAAACTACCAGTTTTTTTTGAGAAGCATGCCCCCTTTGCAGTACCATACAATGTCTAAGAGGTTTTCTTCTTAATTAACAGCTTGAAAAAATTTAGCTTTTCTATAGGACATGAAAACTAGGATGGTTGTATGTATGATGGCTTGACAGACTTTTAAGCCAAAATGGGTATCCTGGTTCATGATACCATTACAAATATTATCTTTTCTAATTCTCTGTTATCTAATTATTGTACGTCTTCAGAGGAAATAAGGTCATAGTCTTAATTGTTTGCCTTTTAATATCTATTTTACTTTCATTTGGAGGCTCTAATGTTGTTTCTGGTAGCTCATGCACTAATATCCAATGGAAAAAAACAATAAATACGTCATTAGCTTTAAGGCTGATAGTATAGTCACCTTTTATTGTGACCTTATCCTTTGCTTTGATGAGAAATTAATGTGAACTAGTCATACTGTTATTTTACTTTGATCATTATTTACAGACTCTTTACCGCACACATTCTATATTGTAAAGTGCTGGGTTGTTTTTCAGAGCAGATTTGTCTTAAATTTATGGATAGTTCCATATTTTCTTTTCTGTATGTCCTCATCAAGATAACATATTTCCATTTTCTTTCTTGTGTAGGTTACAGTAGTTCTCATAACTTTATTCTTTGTTTTTAGTGCTTTGCTCTGTGTCTAAACTAATCAAATTATAGAGTGCATCCGAATCACTTGTTACAAAAAAACAACTTTCTAAAGCATGTCTTTCCTGATAGGCACGCTTTGCCTACAGTTGAAAATTGAGGCGTAGTTTGAACATAAAACAACTTTCTAGAGGGTTGTAATGGTTTAGGCCCAGTGCATAACTGAGCACCACGATGCCCCAGAAAGGGGCTAGTCAAAATAAGGACTGGGAGGCCTTCTCATCACTTAAAACAGTCACCAGCAAAAGACAGACTCATCATATGGGATAAAAACAAAAGAATTTTAATTTGTTAGCAACATCAGAGTAGAACAATGGGAGATACAACCAGATATTAAAGTCAAAACACCTTCCCCCCACCCCTCCCTTCTTCCCGGGCTCAGCTTTTGTTCCCAGTTTGTTCACCTTCCCCTGCCTCATGCCCTGAGGCACAGGGGAATGGGAGTGGGGGTTGCAGTCAGTTCGTGCCACGTGCTCCTCAGGGTTAAGGAGGACTCAGCCCAGTCTCTCTCTCTGCTTCCACGTGGCACCCTTTCCATAGGGGAAATAGTAACACACTGGTAAAAAGCAAACAAACAACAAAATCAAAACAAACCAAAAATAGTATCTTGTGAGTTCAAAAGTGATGTTGCAGCTGATATCTCCCTGCTATTATCTTTTTCTCTCTCTAGCTAATTATTGTTCCTAGAACATAGTATGAAAATACTTGAAATCTCTTGACAATGTCTTGATTTAGGAAAGCAGAGGAAAGGAATGGTAGGGATATGTATCACATGAGGAAATCCAATATAGTTTTATTTTTTAAAATTTATTAACAGTTATGACTTCTACTGAACTGACATTAGCTCCTTTTGGTACAGTATTTTCTGTATCTAAGAATATTAACAATTCACAAAAGCTCCATGAAAATACATTCATAAGACTGTATACAGTAAGTGGTAAGTTTAAACCTTTATTACCTTCACTGTAGACAAATGTATATTATAGGCATTCACAGGTTAAAGAACAGAATCACAGCCACAGTTGGTTGAGGAGGCAAATAATCAGTTATCAGCTCTTTTTAAACTTAGAGGAAAAAAAAAATTACGAACTCTTGCGATAGTTTAATCCTATCCATAAAAACTTTAACTATTTGTAGAAAGAGCATAGACAAGGAAGAAGCTAAATATATTACTGACTAATATTGCAGCATGTAATTCAATCTGCTGCATTCCTAAGGCTCAAATCAATGACAGTCGTGGCAGACATACTGTATTGGGTTTTCTGTGAGGGGTTTTTGGTTGTGTCTTTAGTAACGGGGGAAGGGCTATGGACATGGCCCTTTTAGAAGCTACCTGAAAAGCTCCCCCTTTGCCTTTGTCAGACCCACCTCTGACCAATGCCAAGCCAATCAACGCTCCTGCGAATTCATGTATTTAAAGGGGGTGCAGGGCAAGCCTCTCTATCTCTCTGACACTGGCCCTGACCAGCACGGCCCCAGGTGCAGGTGGCATGGCCCCAGCCTCGCCCAGCTGGGCTTGGCCAGCCCCAACCCCAACTTATGCTTAAGCCCCGCTGCAGCTTCATCCCAAAAAAAAAAAAAAGAGGGCGAGAACCAGGATCTCCAGAACCATCAGAAGAGACCTGCAGTGGAGAAAGGAGTGGGGCATGAGGAGAACAACTTTGAAGAACACCAAGGTCGGTTTAAAGGAAAGAAAAAAGAGAGGGAGGAGGAGGAGAAGGACACAGAATCCAGGTTTTCCCTTTGCAGCCCGTGCCAAGAGCCGAGTCAACTGGTCGTATGTGAGAGAACTGTGACCGTGGGCAGACCCAGATTGGAGTTTTGTGGACTTGGGCTGAAGCAGTTTTGTGTGTGAGGGAAACTGCAGCTGTGGGCAGACCCATATTGGACTTTTGAGGACTTTTTTTTTTTCCCCTGTGGAAAGGGGGCCACGTGGAAGCAGAGAGAGACACTGGGTGGAGTCTTTCCTACTCCTGAGAAGCACATGTGAAAACTGACTGCAACTCCCCCCTCCCATCCCCCTGTGCCTCAAGGCAAAGGGGGAGGGGGAAGGTGAAGAAACTGGGAACAAAAGCTGAGCCTGGGAAGAAGGGAGGGGTGGGGGGAAGGTGTTTTGACTTTAATATCTGGTTGTATCTCCCATTGTTCTACTCTGATGTTGGTAACAAATTAAAATTGTTGTTTTTTGTTTTTTTATTCCTTATGATGAGTCTGTCTTTTGCCTGTGACCTGTTTAAGTGGTGAGAAGCCCTCCCAGTCCTTATTTTGACTAGCCCTTTTTTGGGGCATCATGGTGCTCAGTTATGCACTGGGCCTAAACCACGACACATACAAAGTCAAAGTTAGGGTATGTAGAAAGCTGTTCTTAAAATATTGTGCTCCAGTGTGTTTGCAAAATCTACAGTTTCTCTTCTGGCATCGTGTAATGCTAATAGAGGACTTACGCATTACTTATTCTCCAGTATTAAACTATTGCTTATGGATATTGCACTAACATTTCCAGAGCTGTCTTTCCGCCCATAGACTTTAGAGTAGTACAATCCTCTCCCCGTAACTTAGAGAAATAACTTATATACTCCACATGTGTACTCCATTCAGGGTTACCCCCAAAGCAGTTACGCTTGGTCTCAAATAGTCTGTGGTGGACACCTTCTAAGCTCTGTCTGGTGGGTAGTGGGATATATGTATGGTCTATGTGATCCACACATGCACAAGGCTCTTTTTTTGCAAATGGGGAAGTAGGCATATGTCAGAGATTGGGAACATATCAGCAGGTACACCTTATAGACATTTTCAAAACTGAAGTGCAAAATTTTGGTGTGGCAGTATGGACAATCTTGTAAAGATGAGGAAATGGTCACTCCCCTCTCCTAATACAAGATTGCTGTTGAGTAAGACAGAAAGAATTTGGTAAATGGTAAAAGGTGAACTACGTCAAGGTTAGATACAAAGTAAATTTCAGAGTGAATGGGAAACAGAGAAGGAGTTGTAAGCTAGCTACATTTTAGCATCTTTCTGAGGAAATGAGCTTACATCTAGTATTTCATTATGGGCAGACTGAATAGTCTGTGAAGTCATTGACAGGAAACAATAACATAATAGTAGACATTGCAGTAAGTCTTGCCTGAAAATTTCAAAGTATCATCTATTGACGATATAAATCTAAGGTAGCTATCCTTCTTTTCTAATGCCTTAGGTCTAAATATATTCTGTTTTCCATAGAGACCATCTATAATTTAAATTATTTACTCTGTGCATAAATAGTCTGAATTCTCCAAGTGTTCCTGCTTTTATTTCTCAAAGAAAGCCCTTGGAAAGAAAACCAAAACACAAAAAAAACCCCAAACTTAAACATACAATCATTCAAGATGTGGGTACAATCTCTGAAGTACTGCTTCACCTTAAAACTATCGACACAGAAACACATTTTGAAAACAACAAAGTGACTGCTGAGCATATGAACAATATTGAGATGGCAATATAAGATTAGTCACTTTTCCCAGTTCTTTAATATCAAACCAAAGACAGTGTTTGACTGAGATTAAGGTTACCACAAACAACAAAACAGAAACATTTGTATTTTCAAGTGTTGACTAAATCAGTGTGTAGAGGTTATATTTTATATCCACACTATGTTAGAGCAGAATTCCCTTCTGGCATTGTGCTGCACTCATTTTTAATGTGACACAGGCTTTTTGAACTATGTGCAAATGTCTCCCATTAGCTGTAACAGAACCTCACTATATATACAGATGCTATAAATTACTGATTTCCAGCTATAAAATAACTAGTAATTGGGGGGAAAGGTGGAATAAGGGAGCTATAAGTAGAGCTCTGCTAAATGCTTCTTATCGTATTATATTTGCTTTTGTTCATGTGGCTATTGAGCTTTCCCCACTCTTTTCTCTTTTCTCCTTTAAAATTGGATTCCGTGGATATCTGCATTTTTGTGAGTGTAAATTACAACACTCCCATGAAAGGAAGATTGTTGCATCATTAATTATATACTAGAGTGACTTACTTAGAATGCCTTTTACTTCACTGCCTTCATAAAGTGCTCTATGTAGACCTTTAGTATGAAATGTGCCATATAACTTAAGCCATTGCTAGCTGTCACGATTTCACAGAGTATTTCTCTCTCCTTAGAGATAAAAGACTAAGAAAAGTGTGAAGAAAAATATGTCTTATGATAGTAAATTCCTAATGCCATCAACCTCAGTGGTTTCCTTTTATTTCACTGATGAAAAACTTGATATTATCTTTAAGGTAATTTACTTAAGTAAATTACTTAAGTGCTAAATCACAGTGTAAACATTTACATAAGATACTTCAATAAAAATACAGAATTTATTCCATGTTCTCTAGTATGCTTCCGACTTTCTCACAATAGCTGTCCAGATGAGTGAGATTGCATTTTGGGAGTCCTACATCTGGGAACATTATGTGGAAAGATAATTATGGGTAAATGGTAAATTGAGCTACCGAAGATATTCTTAGAATGAAGAAGAATAAAGAAAGTCCTATATTTAGTTTCTTAAAATGAATATTCCATTCTATAAAGTAAAATGATGCTTTGAAATGGTAGTTTTAAAGTGACTTTGAAAATGTCCTTGATTATGAATTCTAATTTTATTTAAAAGTTCAGTGTCAAATAGGGCTCCTGATATCCTTAAATTGTAATGCATAAAAATCTAATTTTATTTTCTATTTTTCAACTTTGGATTACAAGAAATATTCACAGTAAACTTCAACAATAGTAAAGCATGAAAGCTTTCATTGCAGATTTCAAACTTTGTGAAAAGATATTTTAAAGATAACTTATTTTGTATCTTGGTCTTCAGTTTGTTTTGCATGAGATTTCTGAAATGTTTTTTGTTGCTGCCACAAAGCTAGGTGTATTATGTTTAGTTCCTAAATGTAGAATGACATCAAAGCCTCCAGATAGACTGTCAATCTTGAATGAGTGTTTATAGCTGTCAAAACACAACTGGAAAAATGAATTAATTCTCATGTTCAATTTTTATGAAACTTTTCATTTTCAGTAAATTACAAAAAATGAATACTGTAACCATGCCACATGTTAATAATGGTCAAAAAGAATTTATAAATACATAACAATTATTTGTGGTACATGTTACAGATGCTGGCATATTATCTGTTAATTTTTGATGACATAATAGAAACTGGTAAGAATCAATAATTAGGCAGGTTTATTGCTAATTCCTGTGCTTTGTGGAAAAAGTTATCGCCATAGCTAAAAAGTTGTAGATATGCATAGGGAGTAGGGCAATTGTCATCATGGCTAAAGTTTGTTGGTGTATTTTACAAGCCATTTAGAACAAAGTAAAGTAGGTAACCTTTTAGAACAAAGCACTATTATTAATGCCAGTAGCAGTTATTTTACACAAATATATTTAAGTTTTGAAAACACGGTAAAAAGAGTAACTTACATGCAGTAGGTCTTTTAAAATAATAACATCTAAGTATTTGATTCAAATTCAAATAAAACTATAAAAGAATACATTTTCCAGGAAAAAAGTCCTAAACTACTGGTGATTTGAGGTTCTTCAGTAGGCACTAGTGATACCAGTGCTGATTGCTGGCACAGACACTTTTGCAGAAACATAAAATCTTGATCACTGAAGAAACCCATGTCTGTAAGTCTTCTCTTACACTTTTGCTAAGGCACTTTGAATGAGGCTTGTTCGTAATTCTTGTATCATTCGAATAAAACCTCGCTGTAGTTTTAGGATTACAGTATCTTTTGGCAAGTGTTCAGATCACAGAGATGCCAAATATCTTCCAAGCCTACAGCTAATGTGAAAATCTCATTTCCCATTTGTTTTTCAATCACTCAAGCTTGCAGTCAAACAACTGAATTATTTTTAGATGTTTACTATACAGGAATCTATAGTTCAGGTATTATTTAAAGAGAGGATAACCAGCCGTCTTGCTAAGTTAATTTGATTATGATTTATTAACTGTTTAAAAATTTCATGAGTGGAAAGTACCTTTCTGTAACTCATTTAGTATGTTATGAAATAGATATTCTTATGAATATATGCCAGTGAAAATTTTTGCATAAGCTGTTTTGTCTTCCTCTTTACCAATTACAGCCTAAATGTATTAGAATAAAAAGTAACATTTACTTCCCTGACCTTTTTAATTCATTGCATTCAGATTTGTAGGGTTTTTTTCCTATGGCAAATGTAACATTGCAGCTACTAAAGTCAGCAGTTTCAGTGGAAACACTGGTGAACTCATTAAGAGTGCTGCCAGGTGTTGCCAGCCCCAGGTGTCAGCCTACAAGTTAGTGAGATAAAAATAACTCTTTATGGAAAAAATGCAGTCTAACAAATTACCCATCTTAGGCAAAGCTAAAGTAGTGTCCTGTGATTTGGTTTGTTACTTGGTAGCTGCTAACACATAGGCTAAGAGGAGTATATGCCCCTTCTTAGAAGATAGAAATTGTGTCTGCCTCATTACTAAAAGACTGTTCCATAGGTATCCCTGCTAAATAGAATTTAAGTGACAGAACACACTCCAGTACTGTCTTCCTATTTGTTTTCTTTATTGTTGTTATTATTATGATTATTATTATTCTTCTCTGTGATCAAGCTATTTCCAAGATATGGGATTCCTTGACTACTAAATATTTTCATGCTCTGAACTTTCTATGTTATTTCCTATGGTTTTTAAGGGGTGTCTAAGTGAGAGACAATTCAGAACAGCAACCACAAAAAGTTCACACGCAGCAACAACAAAAAAGTGGCAGAGGAGGGGGAGGAGAGAAAGAGAGGAGGAATTTTATTCGTCTTCCGTTTTTCTCACGAGTCAGTATTTTGGAACTCAAAAGTGTAGGTAATACTGCTGTCAGCCAAGGGACTACAATTTTAATAAAATAACATTTTATTATGATATTTGATAAGCTTTTAAAACGATTTTGAAAGCTACAACCTTCATGAGTTTTAATATTATTTTATGTAGTATGTACTTTTTCACAGAATCACAGAATATTAGGAG
>NW_010175377.1:0-13462 GCF_000695765.1 Mesitornis unicolor
GAGGCCTTTTCCAACCGAGCGATTCTGTGATATCTGTGTGCTTACCTAGAGATAAAGTGTTAGAAACTGCAAAATGAAAAGCTGCATTGAGGAGAGGAAGAAGAAGAAAGGATGAGAAAAATAATATTTGAATGCATTATTTTGAAAAATTTCACTTTACCTTGAATGGAAGTTAATTATTAAGTACATTAATGAGTAGTATTTACCCAGTTTTAAGAACACCAGGAAGGAAATTTATATAAAGTAACATAGATGACTACAAGAAAAATCAAACAGAAGCATATTCCATATTGCTTCATATGGACCCAGTGCATATATAAGTTCCTTTGCCTCAGGAACACCAGCGACCAACATAAATTTTAATTTTCAGAGCACTGGCCCAGGCTGCCCAGAGAGGTTGTGGAGTCTCCTTCTCTGCAGACATTCAAAACCCGCCTGGACGCCTTCCTGTGCAACCTCATCTGGGTGTTCCTGCTTTGGCAGGGGGGTTGGGCAGGGTGGGGCTTTTATGGCCCTGGACTGGATGAGCTTTGGAGGTCCCTTCCAATCCCTAACGGCCTGGGATTCTGTGATTCTGTGATTAATTCTCCTTTTCTGCTCCTTGAAGATGTAATTTCTAAAGTAGATTCAGTATCAGCAGGAGGTGACATAATGACACCTTTTCATACTGAAGCGCTGCAGTTATTTGCAATACAGGTACAACTCAGTGTGTGCTTTTGTTCCTGAGCAAGAAGTTGGAAATTTTAATAGATACAGCGTGCTGGTAATGTGAATAACGTCTTGACCTGAATCATAATGCACTTAATGCCATAGACATTAAAACAAGCAAACAAACAATTGAAGGTTGAATTTTCAACCGAGCCTTTCTTATATTCTTATTTACATCAGTGACATTTTCATCACCTGGACTGTTGATAGTTTTAGGAGTGCAAGTTCTGAAGTTCTGCCAAACCCTTGTCATGAGACATTATTTTATACGGTCCCTGAAGCTACTGTCTTTAAGTGAAAATGAGATAAATAACAGAGTTTAATAGTTCTTTACTATCTTTACAGTCTATTCAACGTGGGGGAAAAAAAAACCCAGTGAGCCTACAGTGAAAAAATATCACGTCACTGAGGAATTTTGGATGAGTCAGTATTACAGAACTTGGCTGCATTGCTCAGTCTTCAACAGGAAACCATCTTTCAACGTGATGGCTCTCCAGCAGCCTTAAATAAAAAACAGAAGAAGTAGTAGTTCACCATTTTCGAGGTGGTCAGGATGATAACTCAGCACCACGCTATGGCTGACAGCCACTCTATTTCCTCGGTACGTTTAAGGTTAAGGGAAAAGGACAAATAAAAAAGGTAAATGATTACTAGATGATAAAAACTACATCCTTTAGCTAGAAGAATTAACTTAAGAAAATAGGTACAACAAGATATATCTACTTCTAAAATAGGTACAATACAATATATCTACTTCTATTCTACCCCTTTTTACTATAAACTAAAGAAAAAATGAATGTAGGAAATGCAACCCACTTCTAATCTTAATAACGAAGCTCTTAACTTCTCTTTTTCCCTCAAGAGTCCTTTATTCAAGATTTTGAATTTTGAATTTCAAAACACTGAAATGCCTTTAGTACAAATAGGTGTCTTATGGCCTAAAAGATCCTCTGCTATAGCCACATTCACAGAAATGGCTGAATATTGTGAGGACTCATGCAGGGGTAGGTGTGCTGCTCAGATGTAACTGTGGGAATTCCCAACATACAAAAGACACACATAATTTCAGATACTGAATGTCCTTCCGATTTGGAAGTCAGGAGTTATCTACAAAGTCCTGAAATATACTCTACCTATATGAAAAAGGCTCACAGAACCAACAAACTCCAGAAAAATCCCAAAAAACCTGCTCCTGGGGTGAACTTTCACAGCAACTACTAAAGAACTAAATAATATGACATTTGAAACACACATTTCAGAATCAAAACCATGTAGAAAGCTGTCCAATAACACACAGGTTTTTTTTCTTTTTTCAAAAATAATAAAGAAAAAATTGTTGACTGCTTATTTCTTATCCCTCTAATCAAATGCAGATATAAGCTGTCATGCTGAGGTTAATTCTTAAAAGAATGTTTAAGATCAATATCTTATTTTCCATATTGATGTGTAAAAAAAACTACACGGAGGTTTCATCACTGATGTCTTATTACTCTCTTTTAATCTCGTATTATATATCTAAATTCAGAAAAGACTACTAATTAGGTCAATGATTATGCTTCTACAAGCCTAATTCATTCAAAGATGTGAGTATGAAAATTTGAAAGTGTTCTTAGGTGTTTCAACACAGCAATCCATTTGTTCACCGAGATAACCTTGAGAAGCCTCCCTAAGATGGGCTGGATACATTAAATTCACCCAGATCTCAGTATGTCTGCATTGTTTCCATTTGCCCTTAAGAACAAATGGAAACAAAAAGAACAAAAAAGAAGTTCTACTGTTAGAACTCACAACTTTTAGGGTTTCTTTGTATTTGTAAGATCAAAATGCACACGGTACGACACCTTTAGCAATCAAGACAGCATACTTCTCTCCAAAATAACTCAAGGCAAAAGAGAGTCAACGTGATGAAGTAAAAGGGCTTCTATTTATCCAAAACACATTCTTGGCAGTTTGTGATTTCCACGTATATCTAAAGTATCTGATACTTCCTTTTTCCCCAGAGCTCCATAGGTGTCCATGTTCCTCACACAGCTTCCAGACTGTTTAAAACCTTTAGCCTAGCCTATAAGAAAACTAACCTATTCATGGGAATAGGTTACACCCTTAGCCAACACCTCCTGCCAAATCTAAAATATGATTTTCAATTGAAGCCCATAGCAGAAATCTCATGGAGGAGGTATTATCAAGGACTCCATAGCAAAGCTCATCCCTTCATGTAATCACAGAATGTGTTGGGTTGGAAGGGACCTTTAAAGCTGATCCAGTCCAACCCTGCAGTCAGCAGGGACATTGGTACCAGATCAGGTTGCTCACAGCCCCATCAAGCCTGGCCTTGAATATCTCCAGGGATGGGGCCTGCACCACCTCTGGGCAACCTGTGCCACTGATCGACCACCTCATGGGGAAGAGCTTTTTCCTCAGATCCAACCTAAATCTGCCCTTTTCCAGTTTAAAACCATTCCCCCTCATCCTATTGCTCCATGCCCCAGTGAACAGCTCTTCCCCAGATTTCTTATAGGCACCCTCCTTGCCACAGCTGGGGTTAGTGGGACCCTAACACACTGGCCAGTGTTTCTATTAAAGACATGCTCATGAGAATTCTCCCTCCTCTCTCCACGATACTCATCTTCAGCCCCCTTACGGCGAGATGATGCACTCTGGCCTGCAATTCATCTTCATGACAAAGCTCAGCAGAACTGGAAGTAGATTTCATCCTCCAGGCTTCGCTGAAATGTTGTTCTCACTGACACTGAGAGAACTTCGAAAGAATCTGAAATGAAAATTTCTGTAGCAAAAAAACACTATTTTTTTTTTCCAAAGGCATGGGGGAGAGGCATGGGGAAGAGGCATGGGGAAGAGGCATGAACAAAGTTTTCCCATTTGAAGTCCTGACACTATATTTTCAGAAGTTACTTTTACCCAGTTGTCTCTACCTGTGGGTAGAGCTCAAGATTTGCCATATGCCTAGAACAAAAATCTAGATTTCCTTCCCAACCACCAGTAAACCTGGCTGTCTCTTCTTTCAAATTTTGCATCACCTAAAATGCTTTTATATTTTAATATAAATAATATAAATTCCTCTCACCAACCAAATAACTATTATTTTTACTAATATTTACAGAGATAAATACATTCAAAGTAATTCAATAAAGTCTTCATGAAGTAAAATTCCATCCTTTCCAGAAACAGTTGTGATATATGCACAATATTAGAGATAAAGATATCTCATACTTCATAATTTTAACTTGGAATACAATGACCTTTGAACTTGTTTCCAGTATCCCCATACTTATGTAAATATGAAGTGGCTGCATGCATAAAATAATCAAGGTTACCAAGGAAACTCTCTCTAAAGAGATTAGAGAAAAGCAACGGTTTAGGTGATGGTATCAGTACACAAAAAGAAGGAAAAATGGAAATAGGAAAATTCATTGTACTGTTCCGTGTCCTGCAATTTTTAAGACGCAATACTTAAAACCAGGTCCACTGAAGACAATCTACATAATCACTATTTAAAGTTTTCCTTTAAGGTTTTACTGTATTCCAGTTATTTAATTAACATAAGTATTCTTAGTTTAAATTAAAAATGCTGTTAAATGTGCTGTTGCACTGCACAAGTGTAACACTTTCTTTTCACACTGAATCACAGAATCGCTCGGTGGGAAAAGCCCTCTGAGATCATCATGTCCAACCGTTCCTGTCTACCCCCTAAACCATATCCTTAAGTACCTCGTCTACCCGCTCCTTAAACACATCCAGGGATGGGGACTCCACCACCTCCCTGGGCAGCCTGTGCCAGCTTCTGACGACCCTCTCAGGAAAGAACTTCCTCCTTAGCTCTAACCTGAACCTCCCTTGGCACAGCTTGGTGCTGTTTCCCCTTGTTCTATCCCCCATCACCTGGGAGAAGAGACCAGCACCCACCTCTCTACAGCCTCCCTTGAGGCAGTTGGAGGTGGTGGTGATAAGGTCTCCCCTCAGCCTTCTCTTCTCCAGGCTAAACAAGCCCAGATTCCTCAGCCGCTCCTCATAAGGGTCTTTTGCCTAATAGTTCTAAGAGATCATTAAGAAACCTGAATAAAACTGTGACATAAATATAGGTATTCCTTTAGGAATATCCAGTAGTCTCCAACAACTAAGGAGAAATCATAGGTGTTTTTGCTAATACTCAGTAAATTCTCCAAATTAGGATAAAAACTTCAACATTTGAATATTAAGACTGAAAACTAGGAAATCTATGTGGTCCAGAAAGTACATAGAGATGCTTAAGCATTTAAAAACACACTGTTAGCCATGGTAGAAGCACTAAGTCAGAAGAGAAATGTTGTTTTGTGTAAGGAAAAATATTCTTATTATTATTTCCTTCCTACTTCTGTCACGAAAGACAGGATAGGCTTTAATTCATGCTTCTAAAGTGAGTATCTTCAGTCTGTTTTATCCCCTCTGACCTCTTCTGACTCATTTGTTGCGATATTAAATAAATTGTGAGCACTAAATAGTTCTAAACGCAGTTAATTTCAAACTATTATCTGTAGACTGACTAGTGTAGTCTTACCTGCTTGTGATACGCACGATGACTGAACTGCCATATGATTCAATGGCTTTGATACTTTACAGTGCAGTGTTTCTTCAGTATTTGGAATATATGACAGTTTGCTACAGTGCAAATCACTATGTAAATAGGGATTAATGGCCTTGAACCTGCCCAGCTTGGAAGATACAAGATGCCAAGAGATGCTAAATCACTTTTTTTTCATCCCACAATACAACAAATAGTGCCCAGAAACTGTAGCTTCAAACCTTTAGTTGGGGAGCAGCTATTTCCAGCAAACAAGAAGGGTAAAACATTTTTCCTCTGGTATATTCTTGACCTACTCAGGTATGTGGAAAAGGCAAAGCTCTCACACCTCTTCAGCCATCCTCTTTGTCCTCTTGTAGTAACAGGCATTAATGACCAACTATTTAGTTACACACACATGGGCAGTGCTAGGAAGGAGGTATATGAAGGTATTTTAGGTGTCTCTAACTTATAAATGAGAGCTGAGACAACAAAATACTTGGGAGAATTTGCTCCAGCTCCACACTGTGTACTTACTAATAGGGGAAAAGGAGCTGCATCTTGCTTTTCAAGAAGAAAATATAAGGATAGCTATGTATAACAAATTGCTGGCCAGGTCAAGCCAAGCCACAGGGGAGTTTACTGTTGATCAGGCACAATTACCTCAGGAGTATTGAGTAATCAGTTCAGCCTTTATGACAAAGTGACCCATGTGACACCAAAGGAAAAATTAGGATTGGTTTATGAGGTCATTTTGTGTTTCCCATAACTGCACACCAAGATTTACCGGCTACTTGAAACACGACAACCGCCCTGGTCAAAGGTCTGAACCCAATTCCTGCTCTACAAGCCTGTTAAAGCTAGAGGTATGGAAAAGGTAAAATAGTGATTCTACGTGACACATAGTAGAAGGACTCCTGCTTTGGTATTACCTCTTGTTTCCACCAGGAAAAATATAGAGATTTTTAGGATAAATATGTTGACAGAAAGTTAATCCAGGCAGAGCAGAGGCACTCCAGTTTTCTTCAGGACCAATAACCCATTGTACTATTTCAGATCTTCTTCCTAAACATGTCCTGAATGCTCTCATGTTCTTGATCAATTTTCATGCTTGACTCTTACCCCCATTACCTTACTTTTGTATGTCCTATCCCGCCCTTACAACGTCCACCACTCCTCTACCTCAGGTATTTCTTCCTTCCTTTCTCACCCTTCCCACCCGACAACGTCCTTCACTTGCAAACACATATACCAGTATTTTAGAAGAATTTATTCTTCTTTTACATTCAAAAGCACACTGCTCTCTTTATATCTGTACAGCTATGACTGATTTGAGAAGAAAACTGAGAATTTTTAGCCAGCAGTTCCTATGTCTTACTGCAACATCCATGTAAGCAGAGACCACAGTCCAAGTAAGTTTCTGAGGCACACCAAATCAGGAAAGATTTATTTTCCCTTAAATATTATCTTTTCATAGCAGGATGAAGTCTAAGAATTCACATTATTTAAACTTAAATACAAGTCAAGTTTGCTTGAAGTTACTCAGAAATATTATAGTTATTATTTGCAAGGGAATCATACGTCATCTGCCATTAATGTTGTTTTTCTCCAGCCTTAGAAGGGAGGATAGTGGTCATACTTGGTGCTCATTGTGCAATAAAATTTAAATGTAGATACCTTTGCTTGAAAAAATGTTTATCAACTAAAAACCAAGAGACCTTGCACTAGAATCCAAAAGTGCATCCCTCCTGCTGTACTCCTCTCTTTGGTTCACACCCCACTGCCTGTTATCAGAACTTATTGTTGCTGGTGAGGAGTTACTCATGGGAGGGAATCACACAGGAACCTGGGTCAGGGCAATCCCAAGCACAAACCCAGGCTGGGCAGAGAATGGCTCAGAGCAGTCCCAAGGAGAAGAACCTGGGGGTGTTGGTGATGAAAAACAACATGAGCCGGCAATGGGCGCTTGCAGCCCAGGGGCAATTTCAAGTACAAACCCAGGCTAGGTGGAGAATGGTTCAAAGCAGTCCTGAGGAGAAGGACCTGGGGGGTGTCAGTGATAAAAAGCTCAACATGACCCGGCAATGGGCGCTTGCAGCCCAGAAACCAAAACAACATGAGCCGGCAATGGGCGCTTGCAGCCCAGAAACCAACCCCATCCTGGGCTGCATCACAAGAAGTGTGGCCAGCAGGGCCAGGGGAGGATTCTGCCCCTCTGCTCTGCTCTGCTCAGACCCCACATGGAATACTGCATCCAGTTCTAGAGTCCCCAATACAAGAAGGGCATGGAGCTGTTGGAGCGAGTCCGGAGGAGGCCATGGAGATGCTCAAGGGCTGGAGCACCTCCCCTATGGGGACAGCTGAGAGAGTTGGGGCTGTTCAGCCTGGAGAAGAGAAGGCTCTGGGGGGACCTTATTGCGGCCTTCCAGTTCCTGAGAGGTCCTACAGGAAAGCTGGGGAGGGACTTTTTACAAGGGCAGGGAGCGACAGAATGAGGGGAATGGTTTTAAACTGGAAGAGGGAAGATTTAGACTGGATATGAGGAAGAAATCCTTCCCTGTGAGGTGGTGAGGCCCTGGCCCAGGTTGCCCAGAGAAGCTGTGGGTGCCCCCTCCCTGGCAGTGCCCAAGGCCAGGTTGGCCGGGGCTTGGAGCAGCCTGGGCTGGTGGAGGTGTCCCTGCCCATGGGGGTTGCACTGGGGGGGTTTGAGGTCCCTTCCCACTCAAACCATGCTGGGATTCTATGACTTCCTCCACTAAGCTGAAGGAGCAGTTAAGTGGCAGTGTTTACACCTCCTGAACACTGCTAAGTCATCCCCAAGGAATACTTAACTCCAGGGCATGCAGCAGTATCTTTGAAAAGCAATCCGTGCATTTGGGATGAACATCATGTTATATCAAATAACAGGCTTTAAAATAAATAATACGATAAAGTCTTAGTAGGTGGTTCTCATGACTCTAAAACCTGTGTTACTTCAAACTACAGAAGTTGGTAATTATGATCTATTTTGGATATATTGAAC
Organism: Mesitornis unicolor; assembly: GCF_000695765.1. Taxonomy (NCBI): domain Eukaryota; kingdom Metazoa; phylum Chordata; class Aves; order Mesitornithiformes; family Mesitornithidae; genus Mesitornis; species Mesitornis unicolor. Next base: position 8,289 of record NW_010175377.1, read on the forward strand.
TTATAGGAAAGCATAAGGAAATTCAGTAATTATACTAATTGCTCTAAAATGTAAATGGAAAATGCCAGCTGCATGGAATTCTCCATATCTTTCATTTGCTGCTCTTCAAAGAAAATCCTCAGAACCTAGAGCACAAATGACATTTTAAGATACCAGCACAGTACTCTTGGCTATGCTGATGATTTTTAGTATGAATGCTGTGTCACTCAGCTGGTAAATAAATATCTACAACTTAAACCAGCACATACACAACCTTAGCATAGAATGTAGATGTTATTTAACACAAGGAGAAAACTCTTTTGAGTTTTAAAGATGTTTAACTACTACTTTTTGATGATTGGAATGCAGAACATAGTTGTCAACTCAAAAGGGAAAATAAACCTACCACAAGTAAAAATCTGGCACCTATCAACAGTTGTGCTAGGAAAACGATATCCCATCTAATTATGAACTTGATTTTTTAAAAGCTAAACCTAATTACATGTTCAGGAAACAAAGTTATTACTAAGAGAGCTTATTTTGCTATTTGCACAAACTATTTCTTATTGCTGTGCATCATGATCAACAGTAAAAAGACTTTCTCTGTAGATACATCCCTGTGTGCCATCTCCTTGAAAAGTCTCATATTAATTTTTATAGAATAAAATTAGTTAGGATACACTACTGTCAGGTATTACAGAATACTGTGAATTAGTTCCTCATGGTAGTTTTAAAATCATTAGCAAAAATATTACCTGAAATCATTACCATTCAGTTACATTTTTGAAGGTCTCTACTTTTATGGTTTTCTATGTCTGCCGATAACATAGAAAACACAAAGTGAAAAAATCAAGGTAAAGTCTTTCTCAAATGAAAATGAGGCGACCTAATTTAACAGACTGGCATAATTGACCTGAGTTTCATCTGGTTAGGAGTGCATAATAAAATAAATGAAAACGTGAAGGATTTCGCTTAGCCAGGAACATTAAATTATTAAAATAGCAGACTTTATCCTCACTTTTTATGAAGGCTAAAATGTCCCATCACCTCATCGACACTATTTCTATGGTCTTCAGATAGAGTGTAAATACTTTTAATATTACAGAATCCCAGGATGTCAGGAGCTGAAAGGGAGCTGGAAAGCTCCCCCAGTGCAACCCCTGCCACAGCAGGATCACCAGAGCAGTCACACAGGAACACGGCCAGGGCTTTGGGGGTCTCCACACAAGGAGACTCCACAACCTCTCTGGGCAGCCTGGGCCATGCTCCACAACCCTCACACTCACAAACTTTGGCCTCATCTTCAGCTTGAACCTCCTGTGCTCCAGCTTGGGACCATTGCCCCTTGTCCTGCCATTGGCCATCCCAGAGCAGAGCCTGGCTCCTTCCTCCTGACACTGCCCTTTCCCAATGGATCCCCAGGAATGAGGGCACCCCTCAGGCTCCTCTGCTCCAAGCTCCAGAGCCCCAGCTCCCTCAGCCGCTCCTCAGCAGGAGATGCTCCACTCCCTCCAGCATCTCATCTTGGTGGCCCTGCTGGACTCTTTCAAGCAGTTCCTGTCCTTCTGGAGCTGAGGGCCCAGCACTGGACACAAGATTGCAGCTGTGGTGTGAGCAGGGCAGAGCAGAGGGGCAGGAGAACCTCTCTGCCCTACAACCACCCCTTCTCAGCCACCCCAGGATGGCCTTGGCCTTCTTGGCTCAAGGGCACATTGCTGGCTCTTTACATACGTTACAATACTAAGAAGCTTACTGGAAGTTAGGTACATACGTTAGAATGGAATTAAACCTCATAGTCTGAGATTTGTCACTTATTTACTTATTTGAACTTCTTGTATATATGACATATAAACCACTACTTCACACTTTGTCAATCCTTTCTTTTAATTAATGAACCATGGTTGTTATAATATTGTGGACTTTTCACATATTAGATTGTGATTTATTTTTGCAGATGAGTACAATTTACTCTATTTATTCTTTCTGAAATTTAACTTCTAGTTTTCACTGTAATAAGAGTACACATGAGATATCATTTTTCCCCCACTATCACCATTTTGCTTACATCGAAAGAGATTAATATCAAAACCCGATTGAAAGTTAGCTACATATTGATCTTCTCAAATTTTCTCACCGTTTTGCAGTGTTATGACACACTGAATGACAGATTTGAAAGTGGGACATTAAAAAAATGTGGATCGAATTTTTAATAAATCTCTACACAATGTTTAAGGAAAAAATAAACACTGTTTACTAGAAAAAATACAGAAGTTTAGTGAGATGAATACTAAGGATTGTTGACCTGAGAACTAAACTGTTGAAGAAGTGAAGTTAAAAGTCAGTACTTTCATAATGGACAAAATATTTTTCAGTGTAAATGAACTAAAAATGGTCATATTGGTGGTAAATGACACATCTGTCCATGTCAGGAACATGGAATATATAGAAATGTATAAATATGGGCATTTCTCACTGTGTGAGTGTACTTTACAAACTTCATAGACTATAGGGTACATGTATACACCGTATATTTTATTTAGATATGTAGATGTATACATGTCAGTATATTCACGTTCTTATTTTCACTCTGATAAACTCAGAAATTACCAAACCACGACTAATTTCCATTACAAAGGTTAATTTTCACAGCTTTACCTTTTTTCTTGCTGTGACACTCACATACCCAGTATTCCCACAGATTTTCCTGTGTGACTTGCTTTTCCAGAAGTCTGACTATGAAGCAATCAGAGTTAAAAACTCACTTCAAAGTAACAGGCTATCGAAATGCTTTTGCCTGCAGGGCAGCATCTTACACTGAAATAAAAGCAGGAGCAGACCAGGCTTGCATTAACACTTCGGTGTTATCAGATCACTGGGGAGAGTGACGGTTGTGAAAGAGGTCTGGAAAGTTACCAAGTTCAAGCTTCTAGAAGTTACAGATACTGTGCAAATACTGGATCAACATTCAGTGCATTCACTTTGCATGCAATTCCCTTCTAACCTACACGGCGAGCATCTTCACTGTGTTAAAAGTACTTTCTCCCCTGATAGAGCAGATATAAAAAGACGCATTTAAAATCAGCGGATGATTACAGCTATGGAGAGCAGGGAAACTAAAATGGGCTGAATAATGATGATATGTTTGGCGGAACTGATAAAAGACAAAGTTTAAAGCAACGATGAGAGCTCTAGTGAAGGCAACAGACACCAATCAATATGATAAAACAGAATTTGAAGGCAAAGGTGTCACGGAATTTCAACATTTTTCAGAAACGCTGGCATGCGCCGTTTCATATAATTGAATAGGGCATTAAGGAGAACGACAGAAAAGCATTACAGTAGAGCGGAAAACTGCGTAAAAATTAATGAAAGCGCTGCATTTGCCTTTCTCCTGCGAGTCTTTAATTAATGACAACTGAACGCGAGCGAGTGGGAAATCAAAACTCGAAATTTAGTAGAGCAAGATTTTAAACAAAGTAAAACTCCGCACGAGGAGCTGTGTGATACGTGCCAGTTTGACTACTATTAATCATATTTTCAGATCCCACTTGATATGTTAGGCAATCTTAAAGAAAATAATGATATCTATCGAACAGAAACCATTTAAGCAGCGGGAGTAGGTGGTGCAATAGAGGGATGGAAATCCACTTCGGTAAAGTATTTTTTTAATGTGTGTTGTTCTCCATAAATAATAGGAGTAAAGTCAGCCAGCTGCTGTATAGTAGCTCAGTTTCCCTGAGATGTGTTTTTAACACTGATATCTGGTTCTACTGGTTTTGGTGTCCCAAATCTTTTGGTGTCCAGATCTATTTGTGAGCTCCACCATCCACAGAGAGAACAGAACCAGAAAAGTCAGTGTTCAATTCCTTTTCCAAATACAAAACTACAAAGAAGCACGATACCATACATGGAGGCAAGGAGAAGAGCTCACATCCTGTCCCAGTGCCATTTCCTCTTCATTTACCACATAGTGATACAGTCTACACAGATTAACTAATGGCTAGCTACAGGCAAGATGAATCCCACCACTGGTGATTAACCACATAACTACGTGGAAGTAAATACTAGGAGTTGTCCTAAACCATGTTGGTAAGGCAATTCTCCCCTGACAATTACAGGGTCATAGAATCACTGAATAAGTGAGGTTGGAAGGGACCTTTGGAGATCACTTCACCCAACCACACCTACTGGGGTCAGAAATGGGCACAAGACTCCAGATATGGTCTCACCATGCACCCAGCTCCCTTGACCTGGTCTCAAAACTTTCCCTGATGTGGCCCAGGATCCTGTTTAGCTGAACACAGTCCTTCGAGCCTGGCAGTGCAGCCAGCTTTCAGTTCATCTCTCTGTGCACTAGTCTGGCCCACACGTTGCCAATGTGTCTGAGAGAATGTTATGTTAGAAAGTGTTGAAAGCCTCACTGAAGTCAATACAGACAACATCCACTTATCTCTCCTCATCCCCCAAGCCACTCATCTCATCAGAGAGGACTATTGGGTTGGTAAAACACTACTTCCTCTCCAAAGCTCCATACCAAAAATTCCTAATCCTCCTCTTGCTCCTTCTTCCTTCCTCTCAGGCAAGGTTGACTGGTCTGTTGTGCCCTTGCTCTTCCTTCTTGCCCCTCTTGATGATGTGAGTGACATATGGCTTCTTCCAGTCACCAGAAACCTCTCTTGATCACTATGACCTATAATCTAGTACAGAGGCACCCAAATCATTACATACCTTCACAGATCTTTGGATACCTGCAGAAACTACCTCTAAAGAAAATTACACTGACCATCTTCATGTTGAAGAGCTTTCACAACTCAGATGGAAGTTCTTCTGCTATTATTGTGATCAGGATAATAGCCACATCAACATAAAGTGTCATGATAGTATGGATAGGGGTATTAAGCATGCATACAGAACTTTGCAGAGTGCTAACAGACATTTCTATGTGATAAAAAACCTGGATCATTCCCTCTGGTCCCATAAAAGCTTCCCCAGAGTGCAAGTTACCAATGGTAGATCAGTCTTTATTTCCCAAGTTTTAATAATAGGGGTTATTAATAAATGCACTAATTCTAGTAAGCATAGAAGTGTACAGCAGGTTTAACAAATTGACACCTTTCTTCTACTGTGGATACCCAAGTGCATGAAGGACCTTACTCATCCAAAAGCATTTCTTATTTGGCTTTACAATAGTCCTA
>NW_010175378.1:0-3942 GCF_000695765.1 Mesitornis unicolor
CCGAGTGATTCTGTGATTCTGTGATTCTGTTTTAAAAGCACCAATTGTTAAAACTTTAGGAAAAAACCACAGACTATAAAACATACTGAAAACCTTATCCTACAGCATTTGAAATAAATTATAAACTTAATAAGGATTTACTAAAAGTTATAGGAACCAGCAATTTTTAAGTAGTCTTCAAAACACTTATTTCCTGATTTTGTCTGTTGTATTTTTATTTATTCTAGGTCTAGATACTGGTCCATGGTTAATTATCAACTTGTCTGACATGCACATTTGGGAGAATGCAATATTCTCTCCTCTCTGTTAAACTGGTATTGATTAATTCTGTTCTTAAGTATTATAGAAAATAATTTTATTCATAACATATGAAATTACTATCCTGTTTCTGGGATGATTTAGCTCTCAGTACAAAGGGGATTTTTCAAGATATTTGAACTGTTGAAATCTGAAAAAAGCCAACAGGCTTAAATCTAAGTAAGTAGCCTAAACTAAGTCCTAAAAGTTGCTGACTTGAACAATAAAGGTAGCATTGTAATGAATGACAACACATTTTTAAAGACCATTTTAAACAAAATACCATCAGCGCAAAGGATGCATGTTAGTCCTTCCGATAACTTGGTTAATATATATAATAGGGAGAAGGAGTTGCAGTGTGGTCTCTAAGCTATCTGTTGATGTTACTGAGAAAGTACAGCTTCTTGATTTGTTTTTGTTTCATCAAAGTCACAATCCTCTTGAGTGTTGGCAAGGAAATATGAGGTAATGAGAATGCAGTGAACATGCCTTTCATCAGCTGAAAATCTTTAATTGTAATTGCAGGATGTAATGGTGTAATTAGGATAGGCTTGAATCTTTCCTACTGTTTTGGAAAAAGACCGTTTAGTTACCAGAAACCTTTCTTTAGACTATGTAAGTGGATGTGAAAGATTGAAAGGTTTTTTTAACTCATAAGTGTCTAAAGTAAACAAGGGACTTTACCTTACAGAATTTCCAGAAAAGCCTTGTGAAGACAGTGAATTATGTAGAGATACTTGGTTACTGAAATATTTCAAATTTTTTGTGAGAAGCATTAATTTGAGTCAAGAAAAGCAACACAGAAGAAGAGTATGTAAGAATTTGCACATGAATAAGCAAAGAGCATGTATCTGGAAATAATTCTTTGATGCTTAAGAACAGTCAAGACTGATTAGTTTTGACTACCCTGAACATGTGTTCATGTCAACATGGAACAGGTTAAATGAGTGCATCTTTTTTTCTCATTAAAGAAGCAGTTAAACATCACTATTTTACAACATAATTTTATAGTAGACCTAGTAGCCTCAGCTAATAGTTTGTTGTAACTGCTTTTATGCCTCTTGAATTTATATTTAGGATTCTACCATGGTGAATATTGGTGTGTTTAAAAAAAAGGATTAATTCTCTAGTTGTCTGTTTTATTGATTAGTAAGTTATCTAGATGGGGTATTCATCAGAACTTCCATCTCCTTATTCCTCCTCCTTTCAACTGCCTTCTTTCAGATGGCTTCATGAAGGAACTGAGAAACAAGATAGCAAAGCAAACCATGACACAGATCCTTGCAAAAACAGGATCTGTGCCTAATTTGCTGCTTCTACTGGCTGGTGGCCTCTTTAGGAAACCTCCTGAGATGTTGTCCCTGGAAACCTGAGAAACATATGTCAGTATTTATCATTCACATGTATGGGCTTTAAGGCAGATATGACATGGGTTAATAAACATAGGTTATTAACATTTACAGTTAAAAACAAAAATAAAAACAAAAAAAACACCAAAAAACCCCAAACAAACAAAAACCACACAAGAAAACTCCAAACCAAAACCAAACCTCTGCATAGAATTAAAAATATTGAGGAAAAGGAGTCAAGCTCTTGTAATTAGTTTATTGAACACAGTTTAATACATAAAGCTACGCATGTTACAGTGGTAGAAAAATGTTTTAAGTAGAACTTTTGCTTAATCTTAGTTTATCACAATGTGAAATCAAAGGCAGAATTAAAATAATAGAATCACTGAATCATTAAGGTTGCAAAAGACCCCTAATATCATCAAGTCCAACTGTCAACCCAACACTCATGCCCACTAAACCATGCCCCCAAATGCCATGTCTAAATGTTCTTTGAACAACTCCAGGGATAGTGACTCTACGACTTCACTGGGCTGCCTGTTCCAATGCTTGACCACTCTTTCAGTGAAGGAATCTTTCCTAATATCCAATCTAAACCTCCTCTGGCAGAATTTCAGGTCATTTCCTCTTGTCCTATAACTTGTTTCTTGGAGTAGAGAACAATACCCACCTCACTACACTCTCCTTTTAGGTAGTTGTAGAGTGCAATAAGGTCTTCCCTGAGCCTTCTCTTCTCCAGACTAAACAATTCCAGTTTCCTCAGTTGTACCTCAGAAGACTTGGTCTCAGACTCTTCACCAGCTTTGTTGCCCTTCCCTAGATGCATGCCAGTGCTCAATGTCCTTCTTTCAGTGAGGGGCCAAAAACTGAACACAGTATTCGCGATGCAGCCTCACCAGTGCAGAGTACAGGGGCACAAACACTTCCCTACTTCTGCTGGTCACACTATTTCTATCACAAGCCAAGAAGGCATTGGCCTTTTTGGTCACCTAGGCACACTGCTGGCTAAGATTCATCTGAATTTTGAACAGTACCCCCAGATCCCCCTCTGACAAGCAGCCTTCCAGCCAATCATCTCCAAGTTGCATCAGGTTATTGTGACAGTAGTGCAGAACCTAGCAGTTGGCCTTGTTAAACCTCATACAATTGACCTCAGCCCATTGATCCAGCCTATCCAGGTCCCTCTGCAAAGCCTTCCTAGCCTCAAGTAGATCAACATTCCCACCCAATTTGCTGTTGTCTATAAACTTGCTAAGGGAGAATTCAATCCCCTCGATCCCCTCATCCTCCCATATCACTGATAAAGATATCAGACAAGACTGGCCCCAAAACTGAGCTTTGGGGAACATCACTTTTGACAGACTGACAACTGCATTCACCATAACCCTCTGTGCTCAGCCATCCAGCCAGTTTTTTTACGCAGCAAAAGTAAACCTGTCCAAAGCATAAGCCTCCAGTTTCTCTAGGAGAATGCTGTGGGAGACAGTGTCAAAGGCTTTACTAAACTCCACATAGACAACATCCACAGCCATTTCCCTCATCCACTAGGTAAGTCACCTGGTCATAGAAGATCAGGATGGTCAAGCAGGACGTGCCTTTCATGAACTCCTGCTGGCTGCTTCTGATCCCCTGGTTTTCCTGTATATGCCATGTGAGCATACTCAGAACCGCTCCATAATATTCCCCATTACTGAGGTCAGGCTGACAGGTCTGTAGTTCCCCAGATCCTCTTTTCAGTCCTTCTTGTGGATGGGTGTCACATTGACAAGCCTCCAGTCATTTGGGACCTCCCCTGTTAACCAGTACTTCTTTAGGATGGAGAGCGGCTTGGCAAGCTCCTCTACCAGCTCCTTCAGTACTCTCTGGTGGATCCCATCGTTCCCCATACACTTTTGAGTATACAGGTGGTGTAGCAGGTCATTTAACATTCTGCTCTCTGTCTCTGTCTTCCAGCTCCGGGAGTTGAATGCCTTAAGAATAACTGTTATAACTATTAAAGACTGAGACAAGGCCTTACAAAACTCAGCCTTTTCCTCATCCTTGGTGGCAATGTTCCTCTTGCATCCAATATAGGATGTAGATTCTCTTTGGCTCTCTTTTTGTTGTAAATGCATTTGTAAAATAATTTTTTATTATTACTTACAACAGTGGCCAGATTGAATTCTAGCTGGGCTCCTGCCTTTCTAATTTTCTCTCTGTATGACCTAACCAGATCACAGAATCACAGAATCACAATGTTAGAAGTTGGAAGAGACCTCAAAGACCATTTAGTCCAACGCTCCTGCCAGAGCAGGAA
>NW_010175378.1:3973-10498 GCF_000695765.1 Mesitornis unicolor
AGATGTCTGTACTCTGAAGATGCCTGTACTCTTACTGAGTTGCCAGTCCCTTCTTGGAAAGTGGCATACTTTAATATCTAATTTTTTTCGTGACTTCAAGCAGGAGGTCCAGCCAGGCCAGTCATCTTCCCTGTTGGTTCATTTTACAGCACATAGGGACACCCTGCTCCTCGTCCTTCTTGTAGAGCGATGTCATATTTGTTAACCACCAGTAAACTAGGACTTCCCTAGGTAGTCAAGACTGCTGATATATGATTGGAAGTGGCTTGGTGAGCCCTTCTGTCAGCTCCCTCAGTAATGTTGGGTGAATCTGGCCTCATGGACTTGTGTGTGTCTACGGGATGTAGCAGATCACTAACCATTTCCCCTTGGACTAAGGGGGCTTCATTCTGCTCTCTGTCCCTGTCTTCCAACTCGGGACTGGGCACACTGAGAACAACAGCTCTTAGTGAGGCAAAGTAGGCATTAAATATCTCAGTCTTTTTCTCATCCTTTGTCACTATGTTTTCCTCTGCATCCAATAAGGGATGGAGATTCTCCTTAACCCTCCTTCTGTCCCTAATGTATTTATAATTTTTTTAATTTATTTTTTTTTTAGTGGCAGTAGCCAGATTAAATTCTGATTGGGCTTTGGTTCTAATTTCCTCCTTGCATAAACTCACAACAACCTTCTAGTCCTCCTGAGGTGCCTGCCCCTTCTTCCAAAGGTCATAAAATTTTTTTTCTGGGTTCCAGCTAAAAATCTCTATTCAGCCTGGCTGGTCTTCTTCCCCACTGGCTTTTTTTTTTTGCACATAGGGATGGCCTGCTCCTGCACCTTTAAGATATCCTTTTTGAAGAATGACCAGCCTTTCTGGACTCCTTTGACTTTGAGGACTGCTTCCCCAGGCCATTTCAACAACTAGGCCTCAAAACAGTCCAAAATCTGCCCTCCAAAAATATAAGGTAGCAGTTCTGGTAAACCTCCTCCTTACTTCTCCAGGAATTGAAAAGTCTATGATTTTGTGATTGCTATGCCTAAGACAGCCTCCAGCTATATAATCACCCACAATTCCTTCTCTGTTCATAAACAACACGTGCAGCAGGGCACATTCCCTAGCTGGCTCTCTCACCAGCTGTGTCAGGAAGTTATCTTCTGTACACTCCAGGAACCTGCTAGGCTGTGTTTTCTTGCAGTATATTTTTTTCCAGCAGACAACAGTTAAGTTGAAGTCCTCCACAAGAATAAGGGCTAGTGATTGTGAGACTTATCCCAGCTGCTTATACAGTATTTCATCTGCCTCTTTATCCCAGCCTTGTTAGCTTTCCCTTTCATACCTTACCCATAAGCACTCAAATTATTGTCAAAATTGTTGAGTTCTACACAGTCAAAAAACTCCATAACATACAAAGCCACCCACTGCCTCTCCTTCCTTGTCTATCCTTTCTGAAGAACTTGTAGCCCCCCTTTGCAGTACTCCAGTCATGAGAGTCATCCTGTCGTATTTCATTTCAGTGATGGCAACTAAGTCATAGCTATCCACACATTAGTTTCCAGCTCCTCCTCTTTGTTGTCCATGCTGTGTTCATTGGAGTAGATACACTTGAACTGGGTTATTGATTTCACCCATAACATTTTTTTGCCACCCCTAGGCTCATCTCTGGTGAATCTGGTTTTATCCTCTTCCCACTTTGAACCTAATTTAAAGACTTCTTGATGACCCTAGCCATGTCAAGTGCAAGCATCCTTCTCCCAGTTTGAGAAAACTAACTCCAATTGTCAGCAGGCCCGGTGCCATGTAAACCTCCAAATGAACAAAAAACCCAAAATTCCATATATTTCAGCAGCCACTGAGCCACATGTTTATCAGGTATGCTTTTCTGTTCCTTTTGGCATTCTTCCCTGACAATGAAGGGACTAAGGAAAACACTACCTGTGCTCCTGATCATTCAATCAATCACTGCAGTGCCCTGAATTCCCTTTTGACCACCTTTGGACTTCTCTCCACAACCTGATAACTGTCAACTTGTATAACTGATAGTGGGTAATAATCAGAGGTCTGCACCAGACCAGGGGGTTTCCTAATAGTATCTCTAACCTGGGCCCCAGGGAGGCTGCAGACTTCCCTTTGGGATGGGTCTGGTCAGCATACTGGGTCCTCTGTTCCCCTCCGATAGGAATCGCCTACAACAATTAGCTTTCTTTTATTCTTAACAAAGGCTGTCATAATGCTTCGGGCTGACTGACTCACCCTAGGCAACACCCTGGATGGATGTTCACCTACATCTTCAGTTGCCTGGCTGAATGACTGAATTAGAATTTGACTGGTAGCTCTAGTGTTAAGTTAACACATCTTTCTATTCAGTACCAAGTACCTTAGAAGTAATCTTTCACTTGGTATTATAGGTTACAGGAGAGGTTAAAAAATTAAATAATATCCTTAAGGAAAAACAAGCAAAGTATGCAGTTTTCAAGTTATGCTAAATTCAGAATGCGGCCTACTTCTACAGCCTTCCTCCTTTGTACAAGCAGAAAATCAGTACTTGTCTCAAAATATTTGGGCAGGTACTTATTTTAAAAACAGCTCTGGAAACAAAGTCTCTCTTCAATAATCAAGACCTCAAACATTTTAGCAAACTATTTCTATTTAATTCAGAATTTTGAATTTTATACATGCACATGGATCACTCCACACAGTTTTCTATGGTCTCCTAATCGAATTAGAAATTAAGAAATAGATACTACTGATATTCCTATTTTTAAAATAAACATTTTAAGCTAATTTGTTACATTTTAGTAAATAAATTATGTCTGGGCATCATATAGTACTGTATTCAAAAAATAACTATTATCTTTGTCTGTATGCTGCTAGAAGGATTCTTTCTCAATTGTGTGAAAAGTAATTAATTTTAACACATATATTTGTATATTACAAAGAAATTATTTTCAAAGTTTTCCTTTTGAATATTTTTTTTCCTCTTTCTAATATAGACTTAGCTTAAAGTATTTATTTTTAAGCCATCAGTTTGAATATCATTAAAGATAATTACACTTTATTTCTCTCTATCCCTGGAAAGATTTACTATAATATTTTGAAACCCTTCACTTCACTAGTTAAGTGCTAATTGTTTGATTGCTTTATAATGGTACATGGGAAAAGATTTAAGTTTAAATATCTGCTAAATATTCTGTTTCACCACTAATTCCCGAAAATGTCAAACTGACCAAAAAATTAATAGGTGTTAAGGAAGATTAGGCAATTTCTCTTTCAAAGACTTCTGGCAGAAAAAGAAGGCAGCCTTGGTTGACTACTAAATTTCTTTAATACATGCAGCATCTACTGCACTTCAGGAAATTTTCAAGAGGTGTGAAATGAGAGCTAAATAATTAGTTTTCTAACACCTGCTCCAGAAAAGCTTTGACCCAGTCAGCTGCTACTACTTCTTATATGAGGTAATTGCACAGGTTTTCTACTACTTATGCATTATACTACTACTTAAGAAAACAGTGGTCTACTTAGGAAAAAAGTGGTCTATTGAAGACTTCACAGTTTAAGGAGTTGACAGAGATAACATTGGGAACAAGCAAATGGGAGAGTAAACAGAAATGGTGAGCCAATATTGTAAGAATACTTACTTGTACCTCTCTTAAAAAAAGATTAAGAAAATGTGTCTCATTTTAGTAATCTCTCAATGATCTCTTTCAAAACAAGTTAAAATCTTAGAAGAACATGTTGATTAGTCATTTGGAGACATAAGTTTATGAATCTACGTAAAAAGCTTTAGAGAGAAATAGTTTAATTTTTGCAGCACCCTGGTATTTGTCTTCCACTTACATTTCTCTAAAGAAAAGAAATATGTCCAAGGAAAGTGTAGGGTCCTGCACCCAGGGAGAAATAACCCCATGCCTGCATACAGGTTAGGGGGTGACCTGCTGGAAAGCAGCTTTTCGGGGAAGAACCTGGGAATCCTGGTGGACAAGAAGTTAACCATGAGCCTGCGCTGTGCTCTTGTGACCAAGCAGGTCAACAGTGTTTTGGGATGCATTAAGAAGAGTGTGGGTAGCAGGTCAAGGGAGGTTATCCTCCCCCTTTAATCTCCCTAGTGAGACTCCATCTAGGATACTGAGTCCAATTCTGGACTCCCATGTTCAAGAAGACAAAGAAGTACTGGAGAGAGTCCAGCAGAGGGTTATGAAGATGATTAGGGGACAGTAGCATTTATTTTCTGAGGAAAGGCTGATACCTGTATCTGTTTAACATGAAGAAAAGACTAAAGAAAGGATCTCATGAATGCTTACAAATATCTAAAGGGTATAAAGAGGATGGGACCAGACCCTTTTCAGTGGTGCCCAGCAACAGGACAAGGGGCAACAGGCATAAGATGGAATACCAGAGGTTCAACCTAAATATAGGTAAAAACTTCTTTATTGTGAGGGTAACAGAGCACTGGAACTGTCTACCTGGAGAAATTAGAGTCTCTTTCTCTGGAGATATTCAAAATCCATCTGGATGTTATCATGTGCAACCTCCTCTATCCGAACCTGCTTTAGCAGGCATGTTAGACTAGGTCACCTCCAGAGGTCCCCTCCAACACCTACCATTCTGTGACTCTGTGATTCTATGACTGTACTAATGCTCAGGCTTTCATTTTCTAAGCAGGATATACTAATCTTGTGACAAGATATAGTTACAAATCAGCTATTAATACCCAATGAACTATAGCTGCCACTGTCCAGTTATTCCCAATTTAGCTGCTAAAATGGCAAGTTAATCTTACTTAAATGACTACGTATTGCAATATGAAACTAGTATTTGACTATGTTATAGCTTCATTGACTGAGGAAACTCATACTTCAAAAATCCCAAGGTTATTCAGAATGTACAGATTTGAGTAGGATTAAAGTCATGAAGTTACATGGACATAGATAAAATTAATTTCTCACCTTGTTATGGTTTAAGGGTTACCAGCCTGAAAGGGAAGGACTGGTGGTGTCTGTAGGACCCTGGGGGGTCAGAGATCAGTACTGTTCCCTCCCATTTCCGGCCACAGTCTATAAAAAAACGAGGTTTTCGCGGGCTTTTCCTGGCTTTCCTGGGCTGCTTGCTGTCTCACCTCGGGATGGGTGGGCCTAGCTCCACGTGTTCGGCAGCATCCACCACCATCTGCTCCCGGCACCACTGCGGACCCTCGTGACGAGTCACAGCAGTCGCAGCGGCCACGAGGCACTGCTCGGACACTTCCACTCGGGACTACTGGGATCGGGTTCTGTATATACTTAAATATCCTTTGTCCCTTATTAATTCCCTTTTCCTTTCCCCTGTTGTTTTTTCATTAAACTTGTTGCAGTCTTAACTTTCCAACCTTGCGCGAAACATTTTTATTTTTTTTTCCTCTCTCTATTCCCTTTTCTTAATTCTCCCCCCCCAGGAAGGTAGAGGACAGTAGAGAGAAAATCCTGCTCTCTCTCTCTCTCTGACCCTTAAACAGAGACACACCTGAGTTTAAATTGTGCTGAAGAATATGTTGTGAATATGCCCCCTTGCCAATCAGGACATTAGATAAGAAAAATATTAAATATTAAATATTAACTGATGCTCAAAAAGACATAATATCCTTTCTGTGAAAGTTTCTTCCTGCATTACTAATCTATTTCCAGGAAAAAAAAATAAAAAAGCAATCTGGTGAAACTGATATCTCGTAGGATTATTTGTCATAGGAAAAATCTGATTTAGTTAATTTAGAGAAAGGTATTAGCATTATTTTAACTGCAAACATAGAATCATAGAATAGTTTGGACAAGAAGGGATCTTTAAAGGTCATGTAGTCCAACACCCACTGCAATGAGCAGGAACATCTTCAACTAAATCAGGTTGTGCAGAGCTCTTTCTAACCTCATCTTGAATTTTTCCAAGGATGGGGTTTCTACCACCTCTCTGGGCAACCCATTTCATCCCTCTCATTGTACAAAATTTCTTTGTTACGTCTAGTTTGAATCTACCCTCTTTGATTTCAAAACTATTAGCCTTGCCTTATCTCAACAGGCCCTGCTAAAAAGTCTGTCTCCATCTTTCTTATAGACTCATTCTGGGAATGGAAAGGCCACAGTGAGGTCTTCCAGGAGCCTTCTCTTCTCCAGGTTGAACAACCCGGACTCTACCAGCCTTTCCTCAGAGAAGAGGTGTTCCATCCTTCTGATAATTTTTGTGGCCTTCCTCTGGACCTGCTCCAACAGGTCCATGTCTTTACTGTATTGAGTACTCCAAAGCTAGACATGGTACTCCAGGTGGAGTCTCACCAGAGTGGAATAAAGGGAGAGAATTAGCTCCCTTGACTTGCTGGCCACGCTTCTTTTTATACAGCCCAGATTACAGTTGGCTTTCTGGTCTGCAAGTGCACATTGTTGGCTCATGTCCAGCTTTTTATCCACCATTACAGCCAAGTCCTTCTCTGCAGCGATGCTTTCAATTTCTTCAGCCTCCAGCCTGTGTTGATATTAGTGGTTGCCCTGAATTAGATGCAGAACCTTGCACTTGGCCTTGTTGA
>NW_010175379.1:0-446 GCF_000695765.1 Mesitornis unicolor
GTGCTGCAACTTTCTGTTAGCTCTCCCAGTTCTGCTGCATTTTCCATTGGTCCCAGAGTTCTGGGTTCACTTCCCTAAGGTGGGGCCACCTTGCGTTTGTAGAAGGTTCATCTTGGAGGATAGGTCCTTTATTTGTTAGGAGTCTTTGTTTTCCTTCTGGTGGCCTCAGGTTCATGCTGATCTTAACAATGCATCTGGTGTGAACCAGAGTTTGACTTCAAGTCCTTCTAGAGATTTTGACCCAGCATCTTTCACTCTTCTTAGCTGTACCTTCATGTCCATCCGGCCACAGGTTGCAAGAGCTGCTTGTATCTTCAAGAATGCTCAGAATCTGAGTGTCTTTAATGGGCACAGCTGTTCCTCCTGCTCATGATGAATGAATGGCACGCGATCCTCCAAAGACCTTATGAGAAGAATTGCTCAGCTTTGGCTCCTCAGTATCTTTG
>NW_010175380.1:0-2492 GCF_000695765.1 Mesitornis unicolor
TACCCAAATCATTAAAATCATGGGAACCAGCTCGCTCTGATGTATGGTGTCCTGCTCATTGGAGTGTGGAGCTGGTCAGACATGACTGGAAACTAGACTGTTTATTTGGATTAAAAATTAATATTAAGCACAGGGACTAGCAAGGTAATTTTTCATCCTGTGCATCAGGTGCACTCCTTGAGTCTTGTGCTGCCACCAGCACGAGAGCCTTCTGCAAAGATGCGATGGCTGTAGCTCCGTTTTTAAATGGCAGAAGAAAGTCACAGCAGGGGTGACTCTGAATTCATCTGTGGAAAATGTTGCCTTTAGAGGCGTGACGACCTGGTTCAGGAACGGCACGGCGACCCTCCCCAGGCCGCTCGGGCCATCAGCTCACAGACACCAATGTGGTGGACGGCAAATGGCGTTTACTGGTGAACGACACGGCATTATGTAGCTTGGGTTTATAACGTCACTTCCGTCTGCTTACATCATGAACTAAACGCTATTGGCTATCACGAGAGGGGCTCTATGTTTCCGTACAGCGCGATATCTTCCGGCCGCCAGACCCTAATTACCTACATTTCTCCCCTCCCTATGCATAATTAAATTGGCTAAATTTAACAACTTTTAAAGAATACATATCATAGTCTTAGATAAAAAACATATTAAATGCATCATGTTCCTATTCTATGCTTTATAACACTTTTAAGATATATATTACAAACTTGAATAAGAAACAGAAGGCACACTAAGCAAGAGGTAAATAGGGGATAACTGGGAGTAACGGGATATAACTGGGAATAGCAAAAGGAAATCCTGAACAAAACATTCTTAGAGCAGTTGTTGACGTTCTATCAACATGATGTTAACCTTTTCTAGCCGGCTCTTAACAAACGACACGAGCCTATTCAACACACAGGGTCCAAAGATCAATGCTATCACGATCATTGCCATCGGCCCTATCAAGGTAGATATTAAGGTGGTCAGCCATGGTAAATGGTTAAACCACGATGCAAACCAACTTTGTTGTGCCTCTCGTTCCTTTTTCTGGTTTTCTAATCCCTCTCGCAATTTGGTCATAGTGTCCCTCACTACTCCAGTGTGGTCCGTGTATACACAACATTCTTCCTTTAGTGCAGCGCACACTCCCCCTTGATGTAAAAACACCAGGTCTAATCCTCTTCAATTTTGCAACACTACTTCAGATAGTGATCTGAGTGATTGTTCTAATGCACTCATTGATTGTTCAGCTCTAGCCAGGTCCTCATCTACTGCTGTTCTCAAGGCGCTAAATTCTTTACTCTGTTGCACCAAGGATGCTACTCCTGTACCTATTCGTGCACCTCCCATGATCATTAGGGAAGCTATTGTTAATGCTGTAAAGGGCTCTCGTTTTGACAGATGGTGTTCTGGGATAATCTGTGAGTCATAGAGTCTTCGGAATGATAAATTTTAGGGACTGTAGTTACTTGGACACAATACTCTGTAGATTCATTAAATTTTTCTAAGGACAAGCAAGGTGTAACTCCCATAATAGAACAAACCCATTTGGTATTGTTGGCCGGTATTAACCACTTTGCATGGTTTTTATCTTGTGTTTTATTAACACACAGTTGCTTTTTGTGCTCTGGGACTTTACCTATACACACGCCACTTCCTACTACTGGTGTTAAAGTAATTCCTTGCTTTTCTGTGTCCCATTTACATTGGTCCGGAATTGTATTATTTGGCTGTGTGGGAATGTCGCTTACTCCTACCGCCTCATAAAAGCGTGGTTTTATTCTGTAACATAACCAACAATGCTCTGTAAGATTTGGGTTAGTTTTGTTCAATATTTAGTAGCTAGCCTGCATCATTTCCCAGAGAGAGTCTTCATCAGGAACTTTGGTAGTGCGTGTCGCTATTGGAGCGGTAATTTCGGCATTATTCGTGATATTATGTAGAGAAGGTGTAGATTTTTGTGGGCTAAAAACCAGGTTAGGCCCGATTGCTTGGGGTGCTTGTGGTATGAGCTTGATAATTTGTATCACTACTCCTATATCTGTAAAAGCTTTGTGAATAAATACTGACCACGTTTTCCCCACAGTCCAACCCGTATTAGCCGGGTGTAGGATTTCTAAATTTAAATGGGTGCAAGTACCTTTATGGGATATCATTCCATCGCGCGCAAATTTTGGACGGTCACACTTATTTGGTCCCCATGTTACCGCAAAAATTCGTCGTTTTTTTCTGGTTTCCATCTGTCACTTGGTACAATGGTCTCACATCCCCAGTATCCACAAAACCAATATCCTGGATAGTTACAATAACTCTTTCCTGGGTTTGAACTGGGGCACCAATATGTTCCCCATAATGATTTAGATTTGGGTCCTCCCACTTGGGGGAATAAGTCACCAACTGTTATCGTAAAAGTCGGGGCACCTGCTGTCATGTTTTCCTTTATCACTGTACCATTGCTTGTAGGGTCTCGTAGGACCCACCTGAATGGCCGATGGGGATGGGGCTTCGAT
>NW_010175380.1:2643-2899 GCF_000695765.1 Mesitornis unicolor
CGTACGGCTTACGAGGCCGTCCGATAATTTGGTCGCCCCCCTCCTCTTCCCGTTTGTGTGCGCTTGTCAATGCTAGTGCTTCTTCCCTGTTCTCGCCATGGGCATCTTCGCCCTGCCCTTCTCCTTTCTGCTCGGTGCCATCATGGGGCGCGTAGGGCGGTGGTGTAGCCCAGACTTCCTCAGACTCTGGTCTCTCCGCAGTGCCTCTGGCCTCTTCGGCTAATTTACCCCAGAAGGATTTAGCTCGTTTTTGTCC
>NW_010175381.1:0-5246 GCF_000695765.1 Mesitornis unicolor
CCTAACGTTCTGTGATTCTGTGATTATATGAGACTTCACCACCTATGGTTCTTGCAAATAGCACTAACATTCTACATATGTCCCAGCAGTGACTCCATGTTATTGTTGCCAAATTTGATGCAATTTTGAAATATTAAAATATAGATAAAATTCACTGTCCAGATATGTGCAGCTTTGGTTTGAGTTCAGATATATACTTAAGGGAAGCTAGGGTGGGAAAATGGGGGTAGGAACTACTTAATCTACCTTCTTTCATTAAAGAGATTAATTGTTTCCTATAACTAACCACAGAGAAAGACCATGGCAGTACTCTTCAGTCTCAAAGAGTTTTAACTCTGTCAGTAGCAAAACGGTATGAAAAGTTCAGAAATACTTTGCATTGAAAGTTGTGTGAAATGAATGGGTTATGAATAGACTGATACATAGGGTAACTTTGCAAATGAACTGAAATCTAGCCTTTTAAGGTATGTTCAATATTTTTAGAATGAAAGATTTTCTTCCCATTATCTGCACATATAAACTGCCTTTTTAGCATACAGCCAGACTATGCACTGCTTAGAAAAGAGAATCATTGACCTAAATTTTTTGGTGCACTCCCACATTTTCCTACTCTCAGCTGCACCTACAAAAGTTGGAACATTTACAGATACCTATCAAGATTCCTGCACACAAATATGACTTCTGATGAACTAAAGCCTTTTAAGAGAGATAAAAAATAGCAATGTAAATTTAAAGCATATTTGAGTAGTTTATCTTTTGTGACTGTACTGTGTTTTCTAGGGCTGCTGATCATTAAGCTATACAATGATTGGAATAGTTTAGAAAGTATAAGAGCTTATCATAAAATTCTTTTGAAGATCTTTTGAGTTTATACCCATCTCACAGAGTTTAGTTTCATATTAGTTCTAAACTTTGGTACTCTTTCTCTCAAATTTCAGGATGAAGGGAAGTGCAGACCTCTGGAAGTAACAAAGCTGGAAGGAGCAGAAATCGGTGTTGACACCAGTTTGGGTAAACCGTTTGTTTTTAAATGCATACCTCAAAGTGCAAACAGGATTTTCTACTTCTGTGCAACTTCCAACCAAGAAATGAAGAGGTAAGTGATTGTTCATTTTAGAGGATCAGTATTGTTACTCTGGTTTGGAGAGGAGAAGTCTGAAATTTTTGGAAAACGTTCATTGATCAGTAGATGGGGAAAAAAATCCACAAAAAATAAACAACCCACACCCAATCTGTTAGCTACTATGGGAAGATGGTGTTTCTGATTTTTTTGTTTCAAGGATTTCAGCTTCGTTTATTTATTTTTTATATATATATACTTTTTAATAATAGTTCTTTAGATGCCTTCTAGCTCAGCAAGTGTCAGTGAAATTTCTTCTTTACCAAATTAGGCTATTCTCATTGTTTTCACGTTATAGGTGGCTGGAGGCTATGGAAAAAGCAATACATCCTGTCCATCAGGTAATGCTTTATTAAAGTAAGAAGCATGTGTATAGCAGATTGTTCAGAAGACTGTGAGACATTTCTATATTGTAAACAAATTTACAAAATGTACAGTATTTGTACATGTTCAGATGCAGAGAGCACCATGGAAGCTACTTGCTTTTGTTCTGAGCTGTACCTGAGAGCCATATACAGACATTACTGTGACTCAGCAAATATGTTTTCCTGGTGGGATACATCAAAATGCTTCCTCTCCAAATATCAGCAGCTTTGATTTTTTTTATTTCTGTGGTCAATCTGGAAAGGCATTTGTAAACATTTTCTCTGTGTGTTTATGTGGTACTGCTCTGTGATCCTGCTCTGGCAGTGGGGTTGGACTGGATGATCTTACGAGGTCCCTCCCAGCTCTTAATATTCTGTGATTCAGCGCTTCCTTCCGAATCTGAGTGATGTATTCTGGCCTCAGACACCACCACATTTTTCCCTAAAACCCAGAAGGTAGATGGTGTACTTTGTTGTGCCAGATTACACAGAGCAAAAACTACCAAAGTCAGATAATCAGCATAGTAATTTTTTTTTCCTTTTTGTACAAAAAGCTTTTTCAGAATTCTGTTTCTACCAGAAAATCCTTGAATTGAAAAACAACAGATGAAAAAAAAACCACAAGTTACTAAAAGACAAGTTAAGTAAGGAAATAGAAGTTGGTCGCTATTTAAAATCAAATATAGGCTTTTCTAGTTACATTTTCAGCACTGAATTTTCAAATTATTTTCTCAGAAAGAGCTGATTTCAAAGCAGAGCACTAGAGCTTGTATCTTTTCCTTAACTTCTTACCAGAATATTTTTTATTACTGACACTACAGAACCATGTGTGGGTAGATGTCACACTGCATAATACTACACTTCCACCTTTGGCTATCAAAAACCCAGAGTGCCTGGGGCTCCTCCATCAGCTGGACAGAAACAAAGATGCCTGGATTCAACACTACTGCATTCTGAAGGATGGTTGTTTGTATTTTTATGCCACCCTCCGCTCTACACCTGCCCAAGGTAGGAACAGCTGCTGAATTTTAACTGTTAAGCAGACATATTTTACAGCAGTTTCCAAATAGAACTTTTACCATTAATGAACCTTTCTTACTAGCAAACTCACTCTGTCCTGTAAATGTGAGTGGAGAAAGACCAGGCTCAGGCTCTTTGCATAAAATAGCCACATCTCAACCCTTGTCTTCTTCCCTTTTCCTCCCGTAGTTTAATTTTTTTATTTCTGGTATGGAGCTGGTTAAGATCTGTACACTAAATTAGAAACATGTATCAATGGTGTCCTGGGGTGTATTAGAAGGGCTGTGGTTAGTAGGTCAAGAGAGGTTCTCCTCCCCCTCTACTCCGCTCTGGTGAGACCACATCTGGAATATTGTGTTCAATTCTGGGCCCCTCAGTTCAAGAAGGACATGAAATTGCTTGAAAGAGTCCAGTGCAGAGCCACAAAGATGACTGAGGGAGTGGAGCATCTCCCTTATGAGGAGCAGCTGAGGGAGCTGGGTCTCTTTAGCTTGGAGAAGAGGAGACTGAGGGGTAACCTCAATGGGTACAAGCTGGAGCATAGGAAGTTCCATGTAAACATAAGAAAAAACATTTTCACTGAAAGGGTGACAGAGCACTGGAACAGGCTGCCCAGAAAGGTTGTGGAGTCTCCTTCCCTAGAAACATTCAAAACCCGCCTGGATGCATTCCTGTGTGACCTAGTCTAGGTGATCCTGCTCTGGCAGGGGGGTTGAACTGGATGATCTTTCAAGGTCCTTTCAAACTCCTAACATTCTGTGATTCTGTGATTCTGATTCTGTGATCAGCCAACAAGAGTCACTGTTCCAAATCTCTTCACAGATGCTTAAACCAGTACTAGTGATGTACTAGTCTGCTGGGAGCTGTTGTCTATTGCGTGTTACGTAACAACCTTGGAGGGACAGACAACATAAACTCAAACTGCTTTCATTGCACAATTTCATATGCCTTGGCTTGCTAGCAAGCTTTCAGATCAAAAGAGAAAACTTTTCAAAGTTTTAAAAATTTTTCATGCAAAAATACTTCTGAATGAAAGGAAAAAATATTATGTATTTATGACACCCAAGACTATTTTGGTACTGCTAAATAGGTCACTTTAGTGACATATATAAATACTTGAGAAGCAGGCTGAAAATGGCTTGGAGAGGTGGTGTGTTAAAAACAAAATTAAAAAATTGCTGGCTGGACAAGCCCAAAGAGTTGTGGTGAATGGATTTAAATCCAGATGGTGGCCAGTCACAAGTGGTGTTCCACAGGGTTCAGTAGTGAGGCCAGTTCTTTTTAATGCCTTTATCAATGACATGGAAGAGAGAATTAAGTGCACCCTCAGTAAGTTTGAAGATGACACTATGTTGGACGAGACTGTTGATCTGCCTGAGGGTAGACAGCCTCCACAGAGGGACCTGGACAGACTGGATCAATGGGCTGAGGCCAATTGTATAAGGTTTAACAAGTCTAAGTGCTAAGTCCTGCACTTGGGTCACAATAACCCCATGCAATGCTACAGGCCTGGGGAAGAGTGGCTAGAAAGCTGCCAGGCAGAAAAGGACCATTAATTGACAGCTAACTGAATATGAGCCAGCAATGTGCCCAGGTGGCCAAGAAGGCCAATGGCATCCTGACCTGCATCAGGAATAGTGTGGCCAGCAGGAGCAGGGAAGTGGTCCTTCCCCCGTACTCAGCACTGGTGATGCCGCACCTCAAATACTGTGCTCACTTTGGGGTATTTTGCTAAAATAAGGGCATTTTGATGTTGGAATGTGTCCAGAAAAGGGCAACAAAGCTGGTGAAGGGCATAGAGCACAAGTCTTATGAAGAGCAGCTGAGGGAGCTGGAGTTGTTTAGTCTAGAGAAAAGGAGTCTGAGGGAAGAACTTATCAGTTTCTACCACTACCTGAAAGGAGGTTGTAGCGAGGTGGGGGGTTGGTCTCTTCTCCTATGTAACTAGTGATGGGGCAAGGGGTAATGGCCTCAAGTTGCACTAGGGGAGGTTTATGTTGGATATTAGGAGGTATTTCTTTACTTTAAGGGTTGTCAAGCGCTGGAACAGGCTGTCCCACGGAGGTGGTCTGAGAAGTGAAAAAAAAAAAAAAATTATTAAAGTCTGGGAAATGCTTTTTCTTCAGAAATGACTAGTGTGGTCTGCAATGACATTCCAGTTACAAATAGCAAGGCTGACTTATAGGGTTTGGGGTTTTTGATACTTTGTTGAAATATTTATTCCTTTTATTATTAAAATAAAGAACAAAAAAAACCCAGAAAAATAGTTTGTCATTTCTCATTTGAAAAAAGCTTTAAGACTATTCTGCTAATTGTTTGCTGGACAAGAAATGTTTTTTACACAATTTTAAAACCAATTTTTAGGAAAAAACCCCTGAACTTTCACGTTTTTGAGTATTTTGCATGTAATATCTGTACAACTGTGTTGAAACACCAAACAAGGCATCAGAATGTCCAACTTGCAAGATGTGTTGGAATGCTTCTACGTTGCCATGATTTCATAAATGGTATCTGTAAAATATATATAAAATGCTTGCTATTTTATTCTCTCCAGGTGGCCTTTACCTACAGGGATATATAGTGAGTGAACAGTCTATGGGCTCCAAGAGATCTGTAATTGAACTAAAACCTCCATCTGAAGAATTTAAAACGTTCTACTTATGTGCAGAAAATGTCAATGAAAACAAAAGGTAAACCAAACTTTTTTCCCCAATTATATTTGTCAGACATTAGGAAAGAGT
>NW_010175381.1:5277-31941 GCF_000695765.1 Mesitornis unicolor
AATACTGTAGTTTGAGAATATCTAGTAACACCTGTCATTCTGTAACCACTTATCCCCCAGTTTTGTCTTTAATCATTGCTTCAGTGAAAGTGCAATACAACATACTGGCATATGTCAACACTTTCGTTCTTGTCAATGCTGGAACTAAAGCTAGTCTGGCTTATACAGGTTCAGAAAGGACAGTGAACAGAAAACAGTTCAGAAAAGCTACTATGTATCATTAGAGATAACTGAAAGTATAACTTCTTCATTGCAATTAATGAGAATTGAAAAATAAAATCATGGTTTTTAGGAGAATTCCTTCACCATCCAGCCAAATTCCATGCATGTCAGTGTGAGTCCTTCTTGTCTAAAACTTGTTGATTACAGAATTTGGGGTTTAATTTTATGAACAAAAAGGAAAGCTTTTCTGTATTTTGGGAAGTATTGTTAAGATATGTTGCAGTTATAGTCAACTCTATATTGACTCTGTCAATCCAATTACTGTCTGTACTTACAGTAACAGCTGTAAAAATACCAGGCATGTTTTAAAGAATATAAATGCTTGCATAATGCTTGATAAAGACACAGTTGTTGGTCTTTCATTTCTTCCAGGTGGATTACAGCTTTGAAAGCGTCAATTAATAAATGGTTACCCCTACACCAGGCAATCCAAGATTTCATGAACAGACCACTGGAGGAAACAAGGATGTGAAGAGAAAGGGCCTATTCCTCCATGTAGTTTCTGTTTTCTATTAAAAATTCTATGCTGTCTTATTAGTCACCTCAAAAGATGCTCTAACAGCAGGTAATCCTTAGTATTAGTCACATTCAGTATTTTTGTAAGCATTAGTAAATAAATGTAAAGCAACATTGCCTCCTTTGAGGCTGGCTTTGTAACTCTACTCCAACACAGACATGCATAAAGTTGGTTTCACAGCACTGAACTGACATCAACATTTATCTGCTGAAAGCATAATATTTCAGCATGTTTGGTATTACCTGATATCTGCACGCCTCTCTTTTTTACAAATTTGGAACTGAATTTATTTGTGCAGACAAAAGTAAACTACTTTCAAAAAACATCCTTCATGTTTCTTATAAGTTGCTTTGCTTGAGGTTTGACCAAGGCTATTTAAAATGTTCATAGTCAACATTAGTATGTACATGTGCATAAACGCTGTGTGGTACTGTTGAACCTTATTCAGCTCACTTGAAACCCTGTGAAACTGCGCTGTTTACTCTCTAGTATCTTAGACATTATTTTCTGTGGAGATAGCTGTCCAGAAACAGAATGGAAACTCCTAATTGAAAGCATTAATTTGGTTTCAGTTATTTGCTCATCTGTTTGCTTAGGGTGCCAAACTGGCGCTCTTATAAAAGTGATGAACCTAGAAATTTCAGTTCAGAAATGAGCACCATATTAGAAAGATTTACACAGGGAAAGCTTTTCTTGTCCTGCCCTATGGATGGAACAACAAAGGCTCAGAAGCCACCTGTATTCACACTGCTTATTTGCCCTTACCATCTTGTAAACAAGACTGCAATTAAAAAAAATAAAGTGCTCTCATCATAGGAGATACGATTGCAACGTTTTTTCACTGCAATCTTATACATGCAATATTAATAATCCTATACAATCTTAACAGTGTTTATACATGCTACTGCCCACATCAGCAAATCATAAAACATGTCCACTAAAGTAAAATCTACTGACAGGCTGACAATAGGAGGAATTTATTGTCTAAGAGGATTTATTTTTGCTATGATCAATCGAAGTTTTATTATACATATAATTTGAGCATTTCTTTAAGATTTGAAGATTTTAAAAAATATTAATGCTAAACAACATTAGACTTGGATGACACTGGGGTTTTCACTTATGAACTCCGAAACAATTTTACTAAAGCCCATGCTTTCAGGGGTCTTTTTTCTCAGGGTCACTATTCACAGTATTAGTCATACAGTATCTGATCTAATAATCACCAGAAATATACTTTTTGACTGCACTGGCATCTTAGGGAGGTTTTTTTAAAATTTATTTTTAACTGTACAAAGAGACCCACTATTTTTGCTGGTTCTTTCCCCTCCACATTTCTTCTCTTCCTATTACTTACTTCTCTCCTGGAAGGGAAAATTAGAAAGCACTAAGCACTAAGTCACACTTTAAAAATCATTTATTCCTATGAAAATAAAAGCAGTCATAAGGATCTCCATAGGATTTATTTTTTTTCTGTGCTAACCAGCAGAGTTTAACATTTTTCTCTTAAGCATGCAGGACAAGGAACCACTTCAGAGGTGAAAAAAGGTTTCAAGTCAAATGGAGGACACATATGATGAATACCAGAGCAGTTCATGAAAATTTTTACGCAGTATGAATGTAAATGCATTCAGGCTATACGACAGGAACAAATAACAGTATAGAAGAAACAGATAAACTCAGCTACATGCTAAAAAA
The DNA here is from genome assembly GCF_000695765.1 of Mesitornis unicolor. Taxonomy (NCBI): domain Eukaryota; kingdom Metazoa; phylum Chordata; class Aves; order Mesitornithiformes; family Mesitornithidae; genus Mesitornis; species Mesitornis unicolor. Next base: position 7,715 of record NW_010175381.1, read on the forward strand.
AAAGTATGCTGCTGTCTACAAATGGAACAGTTCTAGAGTGCTAGTTTCAAGGGGATTATACACTGTCTGATCATATCCTGTGTACACATACAGCTTTGAGAGTGAAATCTAAATATGGGCTTTGTCACCATTAAGTCGAACAGTAGTTTATCACAAGTCACAGAGCAGAAGGATGGTTGAAACTTAAAAAAAAATATTGTAATTACAACCCAAATATGCAACCCTCTTCCATAGCATGTTGAAATAATCCCATTTTACATGCCCTCTTTCGCTGAAAAATTAATGAGTTACAACTAGCTTAGCTGAAGTGCCTCACCTCAGATTTGGACTTAAAGCCATTAGTAGAGATATGAAAGACTAGATGTTTTCCCATGTCAATAGTATTCTGTGGAAAGCCGTAATTTCTGTTCCACTGAAGCAAAGCATACCAAACTAATTCAAGGCAGTATACATACTATACATAAGCTAGAAATATGTGATAAATTTTAATGTTCGAATCAGACACAACATATACTTACATTGGCATAATTTTAAAACATTCTGATTAAAGTTTCAGATATTATTTCTTTTTCAAGTTTTTCTGCCTTCCATGTGAATAAGTGTATGTTAATTTTTCTTGTTTTTTGGGTTTTTTTGGGTAAGGCAAGCTGCATGATAGGAAACAAAAATTGAGACCAGGAAAACTAAACACCTTATTTCAAAAAAATATCTTCTATTTACATATCTTCTTATCACACTGAAGTAAATTTGTGCAACAGCATCATAAGTGATAACAGCAGAAGTCTAGGAGAAGTCATTATTCCTTAATAGTTTCTGTAGAATCATAGGAGCATATAGGTTGGTTTGGGTTTTTTTTCTGGAGCCTACGGAGCTGATGGCCAACACTTGTATCATACTCACAGTCTGTCAAACAAGTAATGTCTTTTCTAAAGACATATGTGGTATACCTTTAGAGCCAGGTTTTCAGGAGTGCTGAATATCTACCCCCAGCATGAATTAATCCAGTAGATTTAATTTTTTACTGAGCTATTGTAACAAGTTAAACTAGGTTACAATTTTTACTTACATTATCAGTGATCTTTATGTGTTACTATCAATCTTGGCATATTTGTTTTCCAATAACCTGATTCTACTGCAGTTTACACAGATAATATATATATATGCATATTGTATTTATATATAATACATGCATAAAGTGATTTTAGAAAAAAGATACACACAAACATTAGCAGCCCTTGCTGATGTATAAATATACCTCATTAAAAGTTTAATTATCATATATATAAAACTTTATTTACACATAGGAAATATAGGAAACTGTCAATGTACGAAACACAGATCCTGACCAAAGCTGTCTGTTTTCAAAATACAGTTGTCATCCCTGCAGGTACAACTTCTGAACAGTGAATGAGATAAGTCAAGTATAGCCTATTTGTCAGAGCACTTGTAATTGTGAAATGTTGCTCTGTAAGTAGAGGTAGAAGTTTAAAAAAAACCCACATGACTAATAAATTAATTCAAGTAGTGCCTCAGTCATGAACAATCAGAGATTTTAAAATGTAATGTGAGTTTTTCATAAACATTGCAAGTTTTAGTGGGTCAGATTGGTATCAATTGCTTATGCAGACAAAAAAAAAGAATTGAAGCCAAGAGTCAAAGTTTGTTGTTAACTTAAATTATTTCTTCCTTCCATTTTTGGCCAATAAAGAACTTCAGTTATGAATAATAGAATTCTGCATGTAATAGCACCTGACACCTACCTGTCATGTTCTTTGACATCAGAGTTATGTATTTCAGGTCTTATAAAGTCTTCCATTCCTCTCCTTTTGTCCTTCATTTTCTGCTATGGGTGAAGGAGGAAAAAACCCTGGTTATGTGCAAAAGCATATGTTTATGTGAAATCTAATTAATTGCTTGAATAGCTGCAGGCAGGGCTGATGAGCACTGGCAGAATAGATAGGAATAAAATTGAAAGAGTGAAGGGATTATGTTCGGAGGAAATCAATGTTCCACACAGATATATCTTTAGGCTTTGCAGCTTTTATTTGCAGAATGCATTTTAAATAGATCATTCACAATGCGTACCCTTTAATTCTCAAATATTTCATGAAAATATTCAACTCAAGAGACCAGGCAGGTTGTGCTTTCTGTGTAAGCTACTGTTCTGTATTAGACCCAGATAATGACTTTTGCCAAATCTTTCATTGTTTCTACTCCTTCTGAGATGAATGTGAAATCAGTTTTTCAGAAATGTTCTTTTACTTCATGGTTTCTTTCAATGTTAACTTTTGAATGATGTGTGAAAAGACAGACTGAACAATCCTGCCCCTAAAAAGCTAGCTTCTCCAGTATAAGATGTTTTGGAATGCAGCATTACCTTTCTTGAAGGCAGGTGGAGATGAAAGAGATTATTATAGCATGTTGCTGGCCTATCCTAGTAACCAACTAAACTAGTTTCTACTCAGCTGACTGGTCAGCAAGTGAGGAATGGAGCCCAGAGTCTCCACGCTGCCAAAGCAGGCTGCAGAGCTCATAGAATGCCTGGCAATATACAAAGAGAAGACAATTACTCTACCTTTTTACTCTGGCAAATTAGAGTACTACCATATTTGCACAAAGATTGCTTATCAGTGCAAGAGTTTTATCCAGAAAATGTGACATTTTTGTCAGATAAGCAGTGTTTGTCTTCTAAGTCCTTTAACTCATTGATCTGTACAAATACTGTTACAGATAAATCAGGCAAAATCTTTTGGGCTTTTAATATCCACCTTTTAGAAACTGAGTTTTCAGAAAAAAATAATGTTTGCATGTTCCAAATCTTGTGTCTTGTATAAGTGTCTGATGATTTATGGATTTACCATTAAAACTGGCAACCAAGCATCTCACTTTATGTTCTGAAATAAAGGCAGAATACTACAAATATTTTAGTAAGCACTCTGTGCTGAGTAATATATTTTGAAATGTTACAGTGAACAATTTAAAATAAAAAAAATTTTAATACATGTAACAGAAAGAACAAAGGAAACAATGATAAGCTGAACACAGATATATCTTTGGCATTATCATAGAACATAATGTCAGATTAGTGAAGAAAGCCCTACTGTAGAGAATCTTTTCAGTTGATACAGAAAAAGATTTTTCAATCAAAGTCCTAATTACCAAAAAACGTGGATTTAACTGTAAAATAAAAACATTTAGATTTCAGTTGTTTTGATTCAAAAGTTGTATTTTAAAGTTTACATTTTCATTTATCATTTTGAAAGCTCAGTATTTAATTTATAAAATATTTAACTGCTATTTTAAAATTTTAAGCAAAATTAGCCGAAGTTAACATTGACTTCAGTAATATTTTTTTGTCTAGTCTGTGAATTGTAAAGAAAAACAGTCTTCTGCTTGGATGATACAGGAAGTTATTTGTATCTAGAGTATTCAGTACTCTATGAATCTCCCACCCAGCTTTCTGGATACTAAAATCGGAAAACATGCACTTAAGATTTTAACTCTTCATTTCATTAACTGCTCCAGTGGACTTGATCTAATTTAGACAGGAAAAACCTCTGTTCTGGGGTTCATAATGGATGCAAGCAATCCCTACCTAAACAAATATCAGCATAAAAGAGTGCCTAGTAAAAAAGGCTCCCCTTTGGGCTTAGGTTTAACACTTTACCCCAAAGTACAAAAAGATCTTCAAGTTTTATTGTTGTTTTGATTTTTTTTAAAACACAGACTTTCTGAAGATATGGTTTTAAGCAGCTCCTGACTTTCCACATAAAGCATATACATATAGCATATACATAGCATTCATTTTTAGCTTTCCCTTGTTCTGCCTGCAAACCCACTCTTGCATGCCCCAGTTCTCCAGCAGTGATGAGAACAAGGACGAGTGTTCAGTGCACACTGAAACCTCAGGTTCACAGCACATCTGCAGGTGTCTCTTGCATTTCACTTTTCATCCCCTCTCCCAGATTGCTGATGAATCCAGACACTTCCTTTTGTTTTTTGAAATCCTGCATTTCCCACATGATGAGGTCCCTGCCAGGGTTCAAAGTTGGAACTCAAAGTGCAGCATTGCCCCAGTTTCAGAAACCATTGATGCTCACTCCCATGCCATGAGCTCTATTTACTTCATCTTTCTTTTAAGCATTGTTTACTCCTGCTCTACTCATTTTTTCTGCTGTTGCCAGGTCTGTATTTGTCCTTTTTCTAGCTGTTCTTTATTTCGTTCTCACTTAAGTTCTAGATATGCTTACAATACATATCTGGTCTCATGCCAAACATGGCACTTTCCTCCACACCTCCCCTCTTGCTTTTGCCACCACTTTGGCTTCTACCTGAGCAAGGACTCTCTGGGCACAGGACAACACACTTCCTTCCCTATGACAGATTTCCTGCTTCCTATTTTGTACCTTTTTTCCCCACTCAGGTGAAACCAACTAAAACCTTTCTGGTGCTAACATTTCAGCATGGTGTCAATGATTTTTCTGGGCTACAGAGAACAAACAAAATGGGCGGTTGATCTGGCATCCCATTTCTGTTCTCTGATTCATGCCAAAATTCCTGTCATCCAGTCTGCTGCCACATGACACACACATTAACAGTCAAAAGACATTAGACTGACTGCAAGGTCCTCAGCCCTTGATCACAAAGCAGAATCATCCATCCGATTTCTTATACATTAGTAGATATTCTCAGTAGGGGAACTAATTCAAAGATCGTAATTGAATAATAATAATATGATTCCTTTTTATGACAAGGTCTGGAGTAAACAAATTTTTCAATGTGACTTTTTTTTTCTGGTTATCAGGAACAAATACATCCTGACCAAAAAAATCCCCAAACTTTCAGACTCTATCTTGAGGTGTTTATTATTCAGGAAATATGTGATTATTAACAATTTAATGACATCTTTGGAGACATAATTGGCCTAAAAATAATGGTGACATTTTAACAGGAAGGAATGCTAAATTGAAGCAGTCAAATTAGTTGTGGTATTACAGGTGATTATTTGTAAGAGGAGTATATTTGAGTATTGCATTTTATGCAATATACTGAGAAAGTCACTATAACACTGTGAATGAAAATTACACAGTGGTCTTAAGCAATAATTGATCAAGGAAAATCTAAAAATTCTGTGTGCTGTGAGAGAAAGAGTGACAACTATTAGTCTATGAAATAATTCCTTTTGGCTACTTTTATTTTAACTTGCTTAGTTTTTACCATAATGAGGATTTTAATTCTGTTCACGCATGTATCTTCTCTTCATTAAAAAAAGAGATCAAAAAAGAGAGTACCACAACTGAGATGATAAACTGTTATTAGATTATCAGGAAGCTGTTGAAAACCAAAAATTCTCATTTCTGTTATCCAGTCCAAAACACTTTGGGCCCTTCTAGGGAAAAAACTTTTCTTCACATCTAATTCATCAAAATAATCTTGGTCTTTTATTTTTTCTTAATGCTGTTGATTTATAGATTCAATAGGTGAGAGAAAGCTGAGCATCCATCGCCGATACCTGAACTGGAGTCAATTTCCTACTGACCAGCTAGGCCACAGTGGCCACAGTTTTGAGAACAGAAAAATACTTATAGCAGGAATTCTCCAGCCTTCACAAAAAAACCCCATACTCAGCCCCCAGTTTCCATAAAAGCCATTTCAGCTGGTTACATTAGTCCATCTAACAATAGCTCTACATTTTCTTGTTCACGAGACCTAGTTGAATTTTCACTGTATTTTAGATACTGTCAAGTCACAATTTTAAACTGCTTCACACTTAATTGATAGAAACATTTAGAGAGAAAGGAATAACTGCATTCTATCATGAGATTCATGCTGGGGTAACACAGGATCAAAACACTACTATAACATTTAAATAAACTGCCTTCAGCTGCATGACAATGCAGCTACAAATGCTACAGGGCACCCAACCTTTCAGCTGTATGCAAGCACACAGAAATTGTGTAACTAAAAGTAGTAACAGCATTGTTTCATGCTGTACATTACCTACCTCCATAGAGTGTGTTTAGACTCTAGAAGTGAAGACAGAAAGTTTTGGACTGGCATGCTTGCACTCATTTCATCTAAGAAGGCTTGAAAATTTCTACATCATTAAATTGTGTTTCAAATTCTGGTCCCAAACACAGGCAAAAATAAACATCGAAGGACATAAACACTGATCTTTTACTACCTTTGTTTATTCCAGTTATTTTAGAAATGCTTCTCAGCAGTCTTGAAACTAATTAGGTCTACACGTGTAAACACAGTATGTAACACTGTATCTCTTCCTCCTCCCCTTGCTTTAGTTTTTCTCCTCTTACTAGTCAACCCACAATAATACTTAATGATATACTTTATGCTAATGCACAGATCACATTAGATAATTTATCTTCTTTACAGACTCATGTCCAGTTAACATCCTTATAAAGTTAGGTGCTTATTTTGATGAGGCAAATGACAACTTGTGTCACTTCATTTCATTATATTAAAGTGACAAAAGAAAAATGTAACTTTCATTGCCACTGTATTGTTTTTAGTTAGCATTATAATTCTCTGATTTCCTAAGTCACAGACTCTTGTACTGTTGAATCCTCTTCTTTAATATTTGCAACAACTTTGTACCAGCTATTTTTATTACTGTACTGGTTATATATTACCATAGCACTTTTGAGTAACTTTGGTATGAAAAATGTGGTTTGAGCATGAATGTGACTGAATTTCTAGAGTTAACTAGCAATTACTTTTGGTGGCATCCTGCAGAGCTGCATTCTTTTTTCTACCTATGCACCTGTCTGGTTTATTATCTTGCATAAATCATACCACTTCTTTTCAGGAGAGGTGTGAAACAAAAGCATAATTGGAGAAGTTGCTATAATACCTACATCGGGGTTGGGATGGGGTGGGCGTGCAAACTAACACTGCTACTCCAGTTCTGAGCTGGAAATAAAGAAGTCCTCCTAAGATAGCTTATTAACACAGCTAGACTGTTTTTCTGAGCTTGAGTGAGGGCACATGCAGTTAATTACTTATTGTAAATTTAGACCATGCAAGGGTGGGCAAAGCCAGTTCACTTCTCTTGTCATATGCCAGTGTAGTCCATGGTTTTATTGCTTCTTTACCTTTTGTTCTTTTGGTTAAAGGGCCTATCTCTTTTGACATGTTTGTACAGCACCTCTTCTGTTTCAGTCTTCTAGGTATTGTGACCTTCAGAGGCAGTAATAGCAGTAAAACAAAAATAAATTAGCCCAGTTTAATTTTATTTGTCTTGGGGTTTTTTTGTGGGTTGTTTTTTTTATTTGGTTTGGGGTTTTTTTGTTTGTTTGGGGTTTTTTTTGTCTGAAATTTTCCTCTTAGCTGGCATAATTAGTTAATCAACTTTTCTCAGTTATGTCTAGGCTGAGATTATGTATTGGCTTTAGACTAATGAATATCCTGCCGTGTTATCTGCATGAAAACATTTGACAAAAACTGTAAAATAGAAAAGGTTATTGTAACTCTATGTCTTCTCATATACTCTCATATACTATAAAACCTTAGGTGTATTAACCCTAAGGTGCTTTTTTACAGTAATTAAGCTTCAGTGCTGCTGTGAGCTACATTACGAACAATACTAGTTCTTCAATTTATTTTATAAAATTATCATTGTCACTTAAACATAGCATTGAGAATCGAGTTCCATTGTGAAGAGTTTAAAATTCAGGCTCTGATCCTGCAAGATGACATCTGCATGCAAACCTTACCACTCTTAAGGAACTTAGTGGGTGAAATGGAACACTTCTTCCTTCCTTTTTGTAAGAGATCATTTTCAGTAAAGTTTTCATTCAGAACTGTTTGGTAAATTCAGACTGAGCTTGCAAATAGTTTGGAGAATGTCTAAAGGCAATTACCATTTCAGTTCAGATCTTTCAAAACTTCTTTTTAAAGAAAGAATACCTCTGGTGGGTGGATTTAGGGTCATCTTTAGGGTCCCAAAACATAAGGAGAAGTCCAACTTTGCTCTAAAAGCAGCAATGTTTTTCAGCTTCAGTCATTACAGTTTTCAGCTATAAATGCCTAAAATCACTTAGTTTAAAATCACTCAGTTCACCTAAATACACTCATGCTTTGTATTTGAACCTGCTGGTTTCAGTAGGAGCAGCAGGTATTCATATCTTCAATAAAAGATCATTTACATTCAGGAATAACAGCTAAATTCACATACTTACATTTAAAATGGATATGGGAAAAATACTGAAAACAAAGCAATTATTTCACTAATTATTTAAAGAAACTATTATGACATTCCATTTTCACATAAGTAGAACAAATTGCTATATCCTTTGAAATCAAGGAGGTTTCATCCAAGGTTGAATGCTGAGGTTGCAATGAAAATAGTAGGCTTTTCCAAGTTCCCTCCAAATTTATTTTCATCAAATGATAAAAAAATGCTAGTTTGGCAATAAAAAAACCCAAATAGCATATTTCTATCAGTTTCACAGTAAAATTTTTTTTGTGAAAAATTGTCATCAGTGAGCACAATTTTTATGAAAAGGATCACAAACAGATGTACCACTGTTAAGCAGAAGACACTTGCAAAATATGCTTTCAGATTGATAGTAGCCAGATGACAAATAGCAGAAAGAAACTAAAAGCATACTCATTGCACTGACTGTAGTCATTTTTTCTCTAACTTTTTCTGTCATGAATAGGTGAAATACTGTAATCTTTCCATAGCTGCTAGGGTAAAAAAAAAAAATCAATCTATTAAAAGGTTATGTTTTATTCTCCGTTTGTGAACACTGTTCTTTTTTGCTTTGGATTCCTATGAAATCACACTATGAATTATAAAAGGAAGTAAGATGAAAGAGTTCAATATTTGCCAGTTAATTTTATTCTGTTTAAAGAATGTCTGTTGTCAACAGAAGTAAAATTTACAGAAAAGTATGTAAAAGTAAAATATGCTCTTGTAAAATTCGTCATAACTTGCATATAAATAAGGTCACACCTGTGAAGGCCTCGCTCTTTTTATTTGTTAAAGTAGGGAGTCATGCATGACTACAGAAATGGGGTAGAAATGGAGTGTTTTTAATCATCCCTTTGTTCAGCAAGAAGAGAAAAAGAAATAAACAAACAAAAACCCAAACAAAACAAAAACCAAAACAACAAAGCAAAAAACCAACCAACCAAAAAAAACGAAAACACACCAGAAGAAAGGAAGGAAGAAAGAAAAAAACTCTCTAACTTGAAAAACAGAAATTCTTATACTCAATATTCACAAATATATTTAGTTACCCTAGCAACAGCCACATCACATGGGACTATTTGCCTCCAGGCTCCACGGCATATTACAGAAATTTACTCTCTTTTGATCTTGAGCAATGGTTTACATTCACACAGCAGAGACACATATACACACCAGAAGATTAATACCCACGCAAGGAGCACATTTATATTTCCAATAATGCTTTGTGTACTTTCTAATTTTACTACTTAGTTCTGAAACCCTTCTTGAGTGTAGATTGTATAATGTACTAACTCTGAATTTCAGCTTAAGTTAGTGCTGCATTGATGCAGAGAAAAATAGCACTACTTGAGATCATTAGAGTAATAGGAAACCAATTCCAAATAAACCCTATGAATAATATGCAATGGGCTATTGCAGAGCTCAAGTACAGGAGTGCTTCACTTGGTCCAAAATAATTTCTTTGTAATGCCACTTTCCTCCCGAATAGTTCAATTTAATTACTGTGAGTAATAAAGATTTTATGATATAAAATCAATAACAGTTTTCCCACTAATTTTTAAAAGTCAATCCCTTTTATTAGGAATTTGCTGTTTTTATAGTGTACAGGATTATTCATTTATACAGCAACAGCTAAGCCTATACAGACATAACTTTAAATCTATCTGTCTCCTCCTGGCCAATAAAGCAAAATTTTCAGGATACTTAACCATGTTTAGCAAGACAACTTTGAAACACCTGCTTTTATTGATCTCTTTCATCCATTTTTATATGTCTTGGTTTTCATTTGATACAGATGTATTGAAAGTATTTTGAAATCATTAACTTACCTTAGTTCATGGTCCATAGATCAATTCAACAACTTTTATAGCATATACATTGCTGATAAGAGAGTATGAAGAGTCAGTCTCTCCCTTCATCTACGTATAGCCTAATTGCAAAATTTAGTGATATCAAAAGCAGAACAATTGAAGAACAGATTGAAGAATTGAAGAATTGAATTCTTCAATTGAAGAATTTATCTGTAAAATTAAATTACAGTTGCCACTAAAATTGAAACATTTGTAAAAAACACTGTCCTGCAGAGACTATAAACCTGATATATGGTGGGGGTGAGGGGAGGTGAGGAAGGCTCTCCTGTTGAGTCACGAGGTTCAGAAAGGACCCCCTCTCCCCTCCTTGGGGCTGGATGCAGTTTTAGTCTCAGACTTGGTCAATAGTTTATGTCTAATAGGGGCTTCCTATCTTCCCCCACATGAGCCTTGTCCTTTACATACCACAACTGCTAACACTTTAATGAGTTACCTTGTATGTCCAGAATCCACACTGAAATGTGACAAGCTCAGTTGAAATCTCCTATAATATACTCAAAAACAATGAATACTTCATCTAAATATAGATTTGAATAAACACAAAATATATCTCAACTTAATTTGTTTTTCTATTCAGTGCAATCACACGCATTAATGCATTAATGCATAATTTTTCCCCTCTGAGTGTTAAGGATAATATAATTAATCTGGTTTTTGATAGGGGAGAAAAAACTAGAGTATATTACATTTATATGCAGTCCTACACTAACCAAAATGCTATAGCATGTTTGGTACGTGCACAACAAGTTTTTCTGACTTCGTCTCATAAACTGTCCACAAATTCTTTCTTCAGTGATTAAATATCAAAGTGAAAATAGCACTAAAACAGAACAAACAACACCTAGCAAATTAAATTACTGTATTCTATCATTTCTTACTCTATGAACACATGCTGTACACACACACGCCTCCAAGAAAGCACTCTCTAAATACAATCGTTTCCTTTTTCACATAATACACAAACAGATAATTCCAATGTTTCAACACTGGAGCAAAATATCTGAACGCGTGAACCAAGACGTGGAGTCAGAGCAGTGCTTTTGGGGGGATGTGAGCCAGCAAGAGATCCTCACTCCCCAGTGATGCTAGTGGCTCTAGGAGACTGCAGTACTCTGGCTAATGCTCCAGGAGGCGTTTGGATGACACGATGAGATGCTCATGGAACAAGCAGTATAGCATTACATGGCAAAATAAAACCAACCAGCTGGATTTTATTCTTCTCCACAATATTAACTTTGCTGAACCATAGACTTTGATTTCAGTCAGATATGTAAAAAAGCCTATGCTTACGTTTAGCAGCTAGGTCACGTACACCCTTCCTGTGTTAGCTATCAAAAAGAGTATTTGTGTCTAGTAAGTATAGCTGAGAGTGGCCAAAGTTAGCTTAATGTTTCCAGTCATAGTTACTTTTGGACTGGTAACAGAACAAGATGTAGTACATGAGAAAAACAATCTAATGGGGAAAGGAAGAAAGAAAAGAATATAAAAATTCAATCTTCACTAAAAAGGTTTCACCAACTCAAGGTTCAATCCAATAGTAAATACACTTCAACCCACAGACCTATCTTTAAAGACAATCAAGAATATTATGAAGTATTATAAATCATGGAACTACTTTCAATAGGGCTGTTTGAATTAAGGTGTTTCATCCAATGTGTGTAATAACAGTTATTAAATGCTCACTCAAGATTATCTCCTGCATTTTCATCCATTACCAGAGTTCAAGGTGGTATGTGCAAATATAAAACCTCAGGATACTGGAAATAATTTGAGTTGTTAAGTCTGACATGAGAAAAAAAGGCAGAGTAAGGATTTTTGTCATTTTCCATCATAACCTCCAACAGAGAATGCAGCCAGCATCAAGGGTGACAACCAGATTTCTCAGTGTAAGAACTGCCAAAATATAGCTCCTCTGGGCCACTGATTACTTAAAGGTCTCTTAAACCCAAGTTTAATTTCAGTTTTAAAAATGACATTTGAACAAACGAGGCTTCCTTTCATGTTCCACCACAAAGAAAGAGGATTTCTGTTCTGCATTTTGCCCTGAGAGCAGCCACCAAAATCCAACCAGTTTCCAAAATTCCTCATTTTCCAAGGTCTGTTTCTGCCTCCTGTTCATTGTTCATTTCTTCTCTAACTCTGTGGCAGCTTACCTATTTAATACCCTCAGGTGCACAGCTTCATCAAAGGCTTTCAGAAAACCCGTTAGACATCTTTATCTGTATCCTTTCAGAGCCACTCAGTGAGCATCTACAGTTTAGTACGACCGGATTTTGCTTCAGAGAAGCCATGCTTACATGTGCGTTCATGACTCTCAGGTGAGTGCCACCCAGTTCAGGCAGCTTATTTGTATTGTATTTCCATGTGGTTCAAAAATTGGATAAGTTTCCTTGAAATCAAGCTGGCTTTCCTGTCACCAAGTGGATGCTGAAGATTACTTAGACAAGTTACATTCAGAAGCCAGTGTGTAATACAGACTTATCCTTCAAGTCTGCTGGCTGCAGGCAGATATTTCTGCACCATCTAGTTGTGCTTTAACAGCTTCTGCTTGAACTGCAGACTTCTTAAATACATTTCTAATCAAGACATCAAAGAGACACTGCAAGACAATATAGCCTGGCACCACCTCAGCTATGATGGGCATCCACCCACGTACCTCTGCTCACAACACAGCAACCTGCGTGTGGCTGGAATGTGTTTTTTCAGAAGGGATTCTACCCGCATCTGAAAATGCAGCTACTCTCTTAGTAATATGGTCTTGTAACCAACTGATTAATCCAGTGATTTGAAGAAAAAAAAAGTCAAATTTCCCTGGACTGAGTTTTCACTAGTTTTTCCCTCTCATTTCTAAATTTAAAAGCCTTTTAAATACCCTATATTTTCAATTATTTATAAGCAAGTAATTCCTCATTGTTATGATCTGTTTTTTGATCCCTCTGATACAACAAATTTGTTGTGTGCATGAGATTTTCCCCGACACCTTCAAAGAAACTGACACAAGGAATTCTTGGAGTTTCTCTGTTACAGTGTCATCACCTCAGTGTCCCTTCAACACTGTTTTTTCTCACGTGGTCTCACTGGTTCCCTAATGACTTCTTGTTTTCAATGCATTTAGAGAACTTTTCACTAATACCTTTAGCTTCCTTAGCAAAATTGTATTTCAAATCATCTTATACTCCTGTTTGCAATAGACATCTTATATTGGCTGCCTTTTTCTCTGCACGAGCAGGCTTTCCATTTCTTAACATCACCATAACCGTTCTCCTATGATAGCTACGTCAAGCCTTCTAATTAGTCAGACAGTTTCACTGAATCACTCTGTAGGCTTCTTGCTTTTTGGACTGTCTCATTTTTGTATAATTAAAACACACACTGGATTTATGTGAATAAATTCTGCACATGTGATTTACCTAACCTCTTCATTCCTATTACAATTGTAAGCCTAACTGTATTGTGATTGTTGCTACAGAGTAATACATCTTGAGGTAAGTCTTCAGTGTCATTTGGGACCAAGTACAGAAGAGTTACTTGCAAAAAAACTCCCAAGAATAGTTCTTCCAGAAAGCAGTTATCTACTAAGTCAAGAAAAAATATTCTGACTACATTTAGCACACATTCCAATACAGGTTTTTGCTTTCTTCAGCTACAGCATTCAGTTACAGATCATGCCTAACAGTGGTGATCACAGAACTAAAAAAGGTAGCCTTTTGGTTTTTCAACTTCATTATTAAGTTTGAATTTGATAGTGAGCATTTAATCTTTCAGATAGTTTGTAGCACCTTGGTGATGTCACCTTGTCTGCATGATTAAGGAGAGATTTAGTCTTCCAATCAGAGAACACGCTCCTCTCAACGGGAGCTTTAATTGGAACAATTACTTGCTGCATTGAAATTGACCTAGTGAACAGCATTGCTGATCTTCCCTTTGCAGGGAACTTAAGCTTCTGTCAATCAGTCAGTCAGGATTACTATCATTTCACTCCAGATCAGGATTAAATATGGACCTTCCAGACCAAAAATGTAAGAAAACTTCTAATTTGTGTAAGTAGAATACTGCAAATACCTATTCTTTCTGGTTTGTTCTCCTAAGTTATCTTTAAAATATACCTTGGTTATTTATACATGGTTCCAATTACCGTCTGAAGTTTTTGTCATCTCTCCTCTTGTTAATCACATATACAATTATTGCTTTTTTTCTGGAAGGATTTTTGTTAATTAGTATTAAGCAATAGCTGCTGTCAAACTAAGGTTTCTGAAGTTCTCCTAAATTTATCAGTGAAACCTTCAAAAAACAGGAGATGTGGAAGCAGGCAGTTGATTGAAGGTTTGTTATCAAAATGCTGTTACAGCTTCATATTTTTGAAGTCCAGATTCTTTATGACAAAAACCAAGTCATTTTCCCATTGACCTGAAGGCTAAATACAAGTAGGGAACATGCCACCATTTATATGCATTAAAAAAAATCTCTTTTCAAGGCAAGATCGAAAAGTTACCAATGATTGCAAAAACGATTACAATACTGATTAACATATTGGATTACTCTGCAATTGGTTATAAAAAGCATATATGTCAAGAATATGTAAGAATAAAGAAGATCTTTTTTCTCTTTAAGTTTTTTTAAATCTAGATCCAAGATGACAGAAAAATAATCTAATTAAATGCATCACATCTTCTAAAACTGGAAGGCAGATAAAAACATTCAAATATTGAAAAATGAGACTAACATTTTAATAATGGTTTGAATTGAATATTCAGGTTTTCTCAGTTTCCAACTTGCTACATAATCAAGTACAACATGCATCACCTTGAAAAATGCAGGACGACGCCCTCTGTGAACTTTCTCTTTGATTGACAGTTTAGGTGCCAACATTGCCATTCAAGGCTGTAACTAATCTCAGTGGCATGAGCTGTTTTTGCTTCACAACACTACTCCCTACAACACTTGGGCCTCCTGTGGAAGCCTAGACTGCAAAAGGAGGGCTTTAGTGTCACCTGCAAAAAAAAAATATAGATGGATAGGTAGAAATCTTACATACAGTCAGTTGCTGTAGCTATTCTGGATATCATTCAATTTCCTTCAATAAAAATTGTAAGATTTTTGGCCCAAGTATAAAAAAACATATTAAATCATTGAGAAAATGCAGGAAAAAAGTAATCTTACACTTGCTGCATTCTTCTTCCCACTCTTCTTCATCTAGCTTCAGATGCTGGTGCTCTGCCACCTGATATTCTAGGGCACTACATCATCTCTCCCTCTGTACTGTTATCCATTTGCAGACTACAGTTCACACCATGAAGCACTCTGCTGCAGTATTTCTGGTCTGAAATAGACTTCTAAAAGCATCTCAGTACCTAACACTTCAATGCTTTCTGAGTTTCTGGAAAAATAGGTTAATGTAAAGCACTACAGTGAATCATGGCCTGGTTCATTTTTCATAGAGGTCAAGCTGTTCATGGTGTTCTCAAACTTATTGTGTATTTTAGCGCTTGTGTCTCCTTCAGCTTCACAGAAAGAGCAGGTCATCAGGAACTTCAGCAGGCAAGACTCTAGCTAAATAAAATGGGACAATAGTCCTGCCAGACACCATAGTTAGTACTTATATGTACTGGAATACAAAAAGAAGATTGAAGCTCCCCCCCCCCACAAGTGAAAATAATAAAGGAACATAATAGACAAAAGTTTTCTTTCTGCTGCAGCAGATTCTTACACTTCGCTTCGTCAAAGAACTATGAATTTGCACCATGGACCTATTATCACTGTGTAGAGCTGCAGAATACTACAGAAACATGAGAGGATTTTAATTCAGACCGTCCTCAAATGGCATAAAATTATTTTATTCCCTCAGAACTATCCCCTCAATTTCATCCTAGCTTATAAGTATGAAAGTATATACACAGCCTCACACTCCTCTTTACTACCTTCACTGCAGCCCAGCTTTGCTAAACCATTTTGCTATAATGTCCCATCACCCTCCTTAATCATCCAGAAATATGGACAATTACTTTCTAGAGATATCTGAGGCCAGCACACCATCCCCTTGCTTGTTTTGACACTGAAACTACACACTACTTCATTCTTCCTGCTCTTGTAGCACTGCCCCTTCGAGGTTTTCCATTTATCTCTCCAGCTTTCCCCTGATATATTCTGGTGCCTTCCTTCTGTCCTCCCACACTTCACAGTATATAAAAGCACTGTGCAAAGCTCTCCTTCTTTGTCCCACCACCCCCCCTTTTCACTCCACATAAATTCTTCGATAGGCAAGATCAAGCATATGCAATTTTAGACAACTATCTCCTACAAATGGATGGAACATGGTCAGTTAATAGCCTTACCTTCCCTTTTGCTTTCAGTGCAAGTCAGCTGATCCTGGATTTTTTCCCCACAGATTGACAGCCTTCTTTCCTCAGCTCTTCTAACATGGCCTGGATAGTTCCTCTGTAGGTTTGCCTTGATGTCATAGTCTACCATCAAACTACTAAATCTAACATTAACTTGAGGATGTAAGAAAGACTGGGTATTGAAACATCAGGGAAACATTCCCTAACCTGAGCCATCATACAAAACTGTACAAGATTAGGTCTAGTTAGCACTAACACCAGCAGTGCAGCAACAGTGAACCTGAACCAGCAAAATGCAGCAACTGAAGGCAACTTCTGAGGCAGTAGCATCAAGAATGATCCTTGAATTACAGAGGAGGAAAGTAAAGTGGTTGCTGATGGAAGTCATCACTCTGAGGCAAAGAATAAAAGGCCAATGAATTGCTGGATAACGATTCCTGAGAAAAAGACATTTTTTTAAATGAATCCGTAAGGCTTTGTAGGTCCCATTAACAGCCTACACTCTCTCACGCTGCACCTACAGTTAAGAGTCAGAATAAAACCTACAAAAGTAGCTCACAAAGATTTCTATGCTTAAGTATCATATACTTAATGATACCTAGCTATTACAAGATTAGAAGCAAGAACTGCAGGGCTCCCTCTTGCTTCTTCCAAAAAAGAAAGTTTTCCATATTTTATAGACCTGAAGATACAGCTCAATCTTTCCTGAGTGCTTTTATTATGGAATAAAGAGTAAAGAGGGAAAAAATAACTTGGCCAAGGACCATAATCTGTCTGAAGGTTCTCAAGGACTTTGAAAGTTGGAATTAACCTCTGGCAAAAAAACGTGTGATACGGGAAAAAAAATAAATCAATAATCCAAATATTACTGTGTTCTTCTGAGGATCCACCTATCAGACACATTTTTTGCCACTTTTAGTGTTCAGTGTAATCACCCATTATGGAAATTGATGTCCTAATT
Source organism: Mesitornis unicolor (assembly GCF_000695765.1). NCBI lineage: Eukaryota > Metazoa > Chordata > Aves > Mesitornithiformes > Mesitornithidae > Mesitornis > Mesitornis unicolor. The sequence goes on from NW_010175381.1 coordinate 25,100, forward strand.
AACAGATCAAATCACTGAAAAACCACTCTTGCAAATAGCTGGTCCCCAGAAAGAATCAATAAAACTGTATTTGCCAAATCTCAGTCAACATGCAAAGAAATGTGCACGTTTTATTACTGGCTACCAAGCTTTACATTGTCTTTAAAATTATCATTGTAATAAATGTCTTTTTCAATTTAGAGCTGCATTTTTTCCTACAGCAGCTTAGTAACTTAATTTCTGTAATGTAGGTGCACTTTAAGAATAGTCTTTGTCATAAAGATTTTTTTCTATTTTTTCTACTTATATTCTCACTGTTGAGAACTTTTTCCACTCTTTTTTAGCACACATTCCTTTTTATGATTAAGTTCATTGCTAATTGCTGACTTCAGCCAGACCACCCTCCTAAACATGAGAACATCAGACTTTTATTATGTTGGATAATTTGTTTCAGATTTTTTGGTACCATTGAAAGAGTTAGAAACAATGGTAATGTTATCCATTAACAATTCTCTGCTTAGTCCATATTATAGATAGGATTTCCCTTCCTACTGCTACATAAAACTACTTCTTACTTGATACATAAAACTTGACATTAGCTTAGTATTGACCTTAAGAACTGAATACTGTGTTTTACCAAAGGAAGACATACTTGGAAACCCACTTGATTTTTTCAGACCATGGCTTTGTTCTGGATAGCTTTTTCATTTCTTTGAAAGCAAATTATACAGTTTGACAACACCTTGATTTACTGAAGCTAATCAGCTGTTTCTGCAGATATTTTAGATTTTGGAAGTTTTTTTACGCAGCTTATAGCCCTTCTGCTCTTCTCTTGTAATTCTTCTTAAAAATCATACTTCTCCTCTTATTTGCTGACAAAATAATGGAATTATTTATGCTCCAAGCCCTCAACTACTGACAACCCTTCTCCACAGACAGCAACATCTGCATTTTCAGCAGTTTAAAAATAACCTTTCTCCAGTCCTCTGTTCTTCCCAGCAGAAACCGCCACCCCAAATGCATCCAGGAGAGCAGTTTTAGAAAATTCTAAAAGCTTGCATGTTACTTATTTTGCAATATTGTCTAGAACGCTATTCTGCAATTAGCAATCCTCACTACAGTAAACATGCACATCAAGAGAGATCATCACCCAAGAGAACAATGGATGCACAAGGAGAAGGTAAAGGAAACTGTTAAGGTCAGTTATGTACGGTGTACAGCTGTAAATACAAACCATGCACAGCCAGACAGTAGTTACAAGTTCGTACCTGAAACAAAGGAAGAAAACACAAAGAGACCACATACCAATCATTTCTTTTGTTTTGGTTTTGTTTCTTTTTTATGTCATCAGTGTGCCTGAATTTAAGATCTGCCTCAATATCCCAGTTTACACATTTGTACTTGATTTCAGATTTGCTTTGGTGTTTACAGTCTGTTAAATGGAAGATTTGTGTTACTATGCTGTATTATTTCTACCTTCACTCTTTTAATCCTCTGGAAGACACCTAAAGTCAACAATGAAATACTAGGTTTTTGAGGCTTTTTTTTTTAACTTACTACAAGAACAGTGAGAACTCACTTAGAAAGGTCTGTATTGTTCATACTCAATTTCATTTCTGGAGTCTGAAGAACCACCTCATAGACTTTATAAGCAGCAAAAATAAGACAAGATCAAAACCTTTAATTTGGCTAAATTTTGCTTAATTTAGAGGTAAAAACAGGAACTCCTCCCAGAGGTAAGAGTTCCAATCAAGAACATTACAAACCAAACTTGCAAAACATTGGGCTCTTGAATGAGCATATGCTATGAGAGCTGCAAATGTGTAAGAGTTAAGCAAACAATATTACCATGTGTAAGCACTTTCACAAGCCAGTCACCAAACAGATAAAGTACTAACACTTTTTTTTTGTTTGAACTTAGCTAGATAGCCATCAAATTCTCTACTAGTGTGGCTATACAACTATAGCACAGGATGACATTAGAAATATGCATACATATTAGTAATTGCATGGCCCATTTCCTGAAACAAAGTAACAAACCTAGGCATGTATCAAGAGTTCAAAATCCCTGCTTTAAAGTTGTTTTTAAATGATCCCTGGCCTGAAGTTGTAATTCTTAAGTGTCCTACACAACAAAAGACTTCACAACAGTAGGTGCTTATACCACTATCCTTTTTATTTTTCAGTCAGAAGTACAGTTTCATAGGGTATTTCAATGAAGAGTGGTGTTTATTCCTCAGACAAAACCCCCATCTCTTTGGCATCTGACTATATTCTGTCTTTCAAACTAAAGACTATATAGGAATATTTTTCTTTCAAGGTCATAATTCAATACATTAAATTTACACAGGTGTAGTTAACTTAAAAATACACATCAGTTTGTTGCAAAGATTCTAATAAACCTAAAAAAAGGAAGCCAAACGGGCAAAATGCAAACTACTGGGCTGCCTTCATTTACAACTGTGGAGTGACAGAACAAGAAGAATTCTTAATTTTCCACAGTGCATGTACTTACTAGTGCTTTCTATTAATTCTGAATGATAAACAAACAAAATTTACCAGATTCTAATAAAATAATTTAAGTTTCAAAACACTGTGATCTTAAGAATTTATGCAGAGGTCATCAGCCAAAAATAAGTTGCACACTGCTTCAGTAAAGGACTGTACCTAAAAGAAAGTCCGAAAACTATTTTTCATTTTTAAGTGTAAGTTACTAAAATGTTTTAAATACATCTAGGAATACAACTGTCAAAACTGCATTTAAAATTTTTATCCAAACATGACATTAAGTAACAAAGTAAGCGTATTTAGTCTACTCTGCTGAATAATCTAGGATAATCTCCTCAATGCTGATACAGAAGTAATTCACTTGCACTCCATTAAAAAAAAAAGTCAAATCAACTGAATTTCCAAAGCAACGCTGAAGTTATCTGGGATCTTCCTTTACTATGCACAATACAGAAATAATGAATTTAAATCAAAACCACTACTGACATACCAAAGTAAACATTGCAGTGTCTTTACTGAACTCTGAAGTGAATCCTTGATTGTGTAAAGACAATATAAAAAATAAGTCCCACTAACAAAAAAAAATTATCTTCTCAACAGACTCATTTTTAATAACTCAGATACTTATCCTCAACAAATTTTATAGAACAGTGGAGGCAAAGCAATTCATTCCATGCAGAAACTAAAGAATAACTTAATAGGATGCAAGTAGCAAGGGTTTATGTTATGAGTGAATCTCACTCTTATCACCACTTCAAGTGCAGTTTGAAAAATGTTTGAACTGGGTTGTTTAAATAGCAAGTGATCCAATTTAGCCAAGCTCACTTTCCTCTCTATGATGTTAAAAAGTAATACATACATTTTACTGTAGAATACAGGAACAAAAAGTAAAATTAAAAAACCTCCTTGAGCACTTATCCAGGAACAGTTTCTAACATCATCAAGCCAAAATCAGCAACGGATATCACCAATTCTTCAGTGCTGAATTACTGTAAATACTAGATCTAACTGTACAAAAAAATCCCAAACCCAAAAATCAAAATACTTATTTTTTTAACAGTTGTCCAAAGAATTATCCACCAATTGCAGCCAAGTTTGCAGTACAGATTTCTCCGAGTATTTGTAACACATTGCATTACCAATTTCTATTCAAATACATTACTGATAACATTTAGCGGATACAACCACCTATAATGTGGACAGTCATGTATGCAGTCCAACAGTAGATTTTTGCAGCAACAGAGAAATAATCAGGAATTTGTTCTAAATTTGAGATGATAGCTTATGGGGTATTTCTTGCAAACATACGGTCCCCTCTAAGGGTAAGGTGTTGTAGCTGGTATTGTAGCACTTCTGTGTCAGCAGGTTCCTTAATGCTCATTTTGTCTAAATTGAGGTAGTCCAGTGATTTTGAATGAGCCCTTTTTCCTTTCAAAAGGCAAAGAGGCAGAGGACCGTGAAGTGCCTTGTAAGGTTCATATGGTAAAGCCTTAGTGCATCTATCCCCTGAGCTGGGCATCCGCCGCCTCCTCCTACCATTTACTGCTGGGATCTCATATGGCTGATAGTACCTACTTCTAGTTTTGTACAAACGTGAGGAACGCGCAAGTCCTGAATCAAACTGTTTGGACCGCAAGTTCAGCCCAGATTCCCCTTTATTCTCCTCACTTCCTGTACACTTCTGGGCTAATTTCAGCAGCTCCTCTCCAGTCGTGAAGCCAACCAGGTAGTTAGAATCCATGTGAAGGATCTGATATCCTGCAACCATCCGTCGTATTGGTGAGCAGGGGGTACTGGAACAGCGAGGCTTCTCTGCTTCCATCCTGCCCCCAGGGCTCACCTCTGCCAGAGGCAGAGGGAGGGTGGCTAAGGTAGTTCTGGATTCTCCATTTATGTTAACTTCCATTTTAAACACAACGCTATCCTCCTAAAAATAAAACAGAGCTTGATCAGAAACAGAGACTTTAAGGAACACAACAAGCTGAGACAGAATCATAGAAATTAGTTTTTTGGTTGTTTTGGTTTGTTGGTTTTTTTTAAATCACCCAGAAGCTATGACCATTACTTCTCTATTCAGCCTTGTATTATGCTTGGCAGTGTGTTGTGTATCAAAACTACCACAGACCTTTGCCTTTTAAAATTATATTGCGTGTTTTTTAAATAAAAGATACCATAAATGTACTTCTGATATTCTTAAACATTCTTTACTAGCATTGGACACAAAAAAGCATCAACTTCCCAGTATATTTTCTTATTCTATTAGTTTACTTGATTCCTTACAGCCCCTCATCTCTGAAGCCATCTACATCCATTAGCACATCCATAGCAACTTCTGTGATTTTTTTCTATTAACAATCTCAGTAAAGTATTAAAAAACAAATAATAAATTAACTAATTTAAAATTTTACTGCCTCAGTCAGGCATGATCACAGACTAGACCTATCTACTGAGGGTACTGCAAAGCTTCCTTCTTCCAGATGAGAAGACAGCTTGTTTCAGATTCAAAGAATGCTATCCTGGCTGTTCAACAGCTGTCTTTATAGGCCACCAACAATCCTCCCCTACATAAAAAAACCTATCACCTTATTCACTATCAACCAAATTTGCACTATTTTATTCTAATGTACTTCTAACAAAGGAAATAGTATACTAAAGTTTAATGAATATAGCACAAGACTCTTATAAACACCTTAAGAATTCAACATTCTGAATTCTATGATATTTGTTTTTCTATTTCTTTTGGCAAGAGATTATTTTTCTCTGACCTTTCTTGTCTCACAACTATTCCAAATATAGAGTTTAGCGCCTTTACAAATACTGCCACAAGCCATTACCATCTCTAACATGGAAAGATAAGGACAATATTACAGCAAGTATATAACAGTAGATGCAAGAACACAAAGTCTACTTAATTATTTTAATTTCTTTGTTCTCAGCTTCACCTGCACCATCTCAGTGACACAGCTACTTAACAAAACAGAAAGGTCACATTTGTTTCCAAATCCATGCTTCCATCTTTGTCAGCCTCACCTTGCTCTAAACAGTAGCTAGTGACTCTCTAGCTAATATAGTTCAGAAAAACTTCAGCACAGCTTTATAATGTTTAAATGCAATGAGAGTCAAAGAAGAACAGAAGAGCTGGTATGCAAGTGCCAAGCAGAAATACATTTCTGAACTTCATTATAGGTGACTATGAAGCACATTAAAAAGTTCAGTAATGTTTCACAAATTAGACTTACTTAAAATATGCTCCTATCGGTTTGCAAATTTTAAAGTTGCTACTCACTTCTTGAGGCTTAGGAGATCATAGGCTGAGAAGCAAAGATGCAACAAGCAAAGGAATACTTTATTCAAGCTTCTGCAATTTTACACCCCCAAAAATCCCACCAAGATCAATCTTTAGTATTCTTAAAATAAGACAGAAACTGTGAATATCTCACTTGCAAAAGAAAATAAATCTAGACTCATGCAAAATTTAAACCAAGTATGTTCCTGTTCAGGGACTGGGAATGAGCAGTTTAAGTAATACTGCCACCTCTGATTCCCTGCTCAGTCTCAAATCAACTTGCTGCTCCCATCCTATGCTAATAAACTAGGAGTAAACAAAATCTCCATAGTTTTGTTGAAGAGGATTTTATTTCTCATTGACAAACTTCTATTATTGTCCTGGTTTTGCTGGGATTGAACTGTAGAATTCCATTTTCTGTTCAGCAGAACTGCATTTCTGAGAGAACTGCAGTGTTCATTTCAGGGAAAACAAGTTGGTACTTTTTTTTTTTGCCCCCTTCTCTCTGCACAAGAGGATGGGGGTGAGAGCAGAATGAAAGCCCAGGATTTTCTGGGACAGGTGACCCAGGATAGATGATCCAGGTGTGGATCCAAACTGACCAATAAAATGTACGCTAACCCATAAACATCACACTCTCTGTAATTGAGGAGTTTGCTATGGACAACCTCGTTCCTTGCCTTCTTCTTCAGGTGGATTGTTTCTATTTTTATTACAATGCATCATCATAATCATAATCATAATAATAATCATCATTATTATTATTATTATATTATTTCAGTTTGGCTTATTTAAATTATTGAATAGTCTCTATCTCAACAGATAAGTTCTTTCACTTTTCCAATTCTCTCATTAACCCAACCAGGGAGGGAGGGAATGAGCATGCAGCTGCATAGTGTTTGGCTGTTTATCAGGCTAAAGCACAATTCCTTCATCTTAAATGTCCTTTCTCAGTTCGCATGATCATGGTTCACTTAGGATTCTTCATTATAAGTTCTGTGTAAAACTGCTTTTACATATCATAGAATCATAGAATCTCAGGTTGGAAGAGACCACAAGGACCATCTAG